>NC_084520.1:6519884-6739884 GCF_024500385.1 Phyllopteryx taeniolatus
GTCTGGTTTGGTGCTGCTACAAAAAAGGACAAACTCCGACTGCATGGACAATCAAAACTGCTGAAAGGATTGTCGGTACCCCCCTACCCACCCTTGAGGACTTGCACGCTGCCAGAACTAAGACAAGGGCGTGCAAAATCCTCTCGGACCCTCCCCACCCCGGTCACCAGCTCTTCCAGCTCCTTCCCTCAGGTAGGCGCTACCGATCAATGCAAACTAGAACTAGTAGACATTCCAACAGCTTCTTCCCTCTTGCAATCAACTTCTTAAACAGCTAACTTATAATTCCATTACAACAAGCTGGCAATTTTTTGACTTGAGTTCGTTGTCACATTTATGTGGGGCCAATTATGTATTACTCGTGCACTCACTGTAGTTGTCTCGCCGTGCTGCACTATTTGCATATAGTGGCCACTCATGCCAGAGTAGCATCTGCTCCATTTGCACACTGATTGAGGAGTATCCGTAACATTTGCACAACCATTGTCCCAGATTATCGCACTACTCGTCACTTTAAACCGCATACACTCCTTGAAGTCTCAGTACCCTTTGCACAATGGTCATTGCACCGGACTATTGCGATATTAGCCATTCGAACTGCTCTAAGTGCTAGAGGACTCTGCATCTTTTTGCACAATTGTTGTTTGTTGTTGTTGTTTTTTGTCAATGTCTTTATGTCTCCAAAGTGTTCTGTAAATTGACTGTCTGTTGTACTAGAGCGGCTCCAACTACCGGAGACAAATTCCTTGTGTGTTTTGGACATACTTGGCAAATAAAGATGATTCTGATTCTGATATTCATCCAGGCTGCCAGCTGAATTTTCAAAGACACTCCAGTCTGTGCAGTCCAAACAGCTTTGAAGTTCTATCTTTGCTTCATTGGTCCACTTTTTCACTGTTTTCACTGTAGGCTTCACACATTTAAGTTCTTGCCAGTATGTTGGTATTAAGTGAATTAAGCAGTGATCAGACGAGCCCAGGGCTGCACGGGGTATGGCTTGGTATGTGTTATTTAGCGTAGTATAGCAGTGGTACCGTGGTCTATTGGTAACTTGAGTGTCACAACTTAAAAGCTAATGTCATACTGAGCCAAACTAGAGAAAAAACAATAACATTTCCTCCTTGTAAATTCACACTGATGACACACCGGAATTAGCAACTTGACGTTCCATAATGTTCCTCCTGGGCAGTTGAACAAGTGTGGGAAGTGAACCAGCAACGTTCCCATTACTTGAGAGCCACTTTCCACCCCTTAGCTTTGCGTGCCAGTCCTTGTGCATAATAAGCATGACCGCGGATGAAAGTTATGTACTTTCCACATCGAGCCTACAGGGAGCAGTGGAGCACTTTGATTTGCAAAAGTATGCTCCTACACAAGAGCTCCTCCGGAATGACGTGCGAGTGAGTGTGTTTGTGTGTGTGCGTGTCCTCTGGAAGATGAGCAGCAGAAGTTTGATGTCAGAATGAAAGCATGAAGTCAAACGTAGATGTGACAGCAAGAGAGAGAAAGCGATAAGGAGAGCAATACCATTTCACTTTTTTCATTACAGTTTTATAGTACTGTATATAAAAATAAATGAAATGGACTGTGTTGTGAGGGATGCATTGTCTGGTTTGTAGCACATTTAGGGATTCTTCATGTGCCATCTCTGCTTACAGCTCATAAGCAGAGATGGCAGAAGTAGTCACATTTTGTACATAAATAGAAGTACAGACGCTTATGCTAAAAAAAAAAAGACTGGTAAAGGTAGAAGTAGTAATTCAACTCATTTTCTTGAGTAAAAGTAAAAAGTACAGACAGATACCAAGAATATATTTTTCACTGTCAACCAGCGGTGGTCCTATCTTTTGGATTTTGGGGGGCCGCACATGTTGCACATACCAGAAACCGCAACTGCCATGTGATTTTTAAGATTAGAGAGAGAGCTTTTGAACAACGGAAGCTGATGATTTATAGGCTGGCACAAGACAATGCATTTGCCATGGATCATTCTTGGAGATGGCAACATCAAACAATTCTCTTGAAAAGAAAGTCAGTAATTAAGTATTTGTACATTGTTAATTCCCACCTCTGCTTGCAAGTTTCTATAAGCACAAAAGCGTGCATCGATGCGGCACTGTTGTTAACGACAAGAGAACAGCTTGAAATTGATGGCAGGCCAGAGGATACGATGAAATGAGATATTCAACATTGCAGTTTACAGGGATGAAAAGAAGAGTGAGAAAGGAAAACAGCCAATGGCCGCTCGCAGCACTCATTCGGAAAAGAGCGGCGGCGTGCTTTTTGTTGGAAGTCAGATGCGAAGCCGGAGAGTCAACAGGCCCGCTAAGGGCGAACTCTTCGCCTCAGGAGGGGAACGCACCGTCTATCCCTCTTTGAAGACACCGGCATCTGCCTGCTCAGCTAGTTAGAAGAGTTTAGTACGTGAGGCCATTTCGCTGAAATCAGCATAGAAATCTAAAACAGTTCGGAAACTAGTTTACCTATCGGAAAGTAATGGCCTTTACCCACCAGCAGGCCTGCAAGGAACCAATGCCTCATTAGAGCCCGAGCACAGGTGGTGCAAAGGTTCTCTTGGAATCGTTGATTATTATGACAAATTCATCGCCTTTCAAACAGGTTTGGCTGAGCATCCAATTAACCTGCAAATTCACTTTTTGTGACATTTTATTCAGTCATGTGGTCTGAGAGTTTGTCCACTGTAAAATGTGTGCCATAGTACACTACTAGACAGATGGGAGACTTGAAACTGCCAAGCTCTTTTGCCGATGGCATATATGTCAAGCTCAGGCCCGGGGGCCAAATTTGGCCCACGATGCAATTATATTTGGCCCGCAAGACCATATCAAATGTGTATTAGAGCTGGCCTGCCAGTATGTAGCACATGCGCCACTAATATTACAAATCCCAGAATGTTTTGCTCGTGTATTGGCCCATCAGTCTAGACCGGCGAGGGCCCCTTCCCTTTCTGTCGCTGTCGTTAGCAACTATCCTACCAGTCTCCTCGGGCAAGTTTACACTTCCCCTTCCCAAAAATGGCCAAACAAAAGATGTAAAACGGTTAACTTCCAAGACAGGTAGGAGGCAGATTATCTGTTCACTAGAGTAAAAGACAGACCTGTTTGTCGTGTGCGGACCAATGTGGCTGTAACAAAGAATGTAACATAGTTGAATTAATGTTTTTTTTTAATGCCCTTTATCAACTCCTAGGCAGGGACCATTAATAGTTCGAAGTTTGGATTTATATTAAAGGATATTCTTATTTTTTTGGGTTGTTTTGTTGTTGGCCTTTGAAAAAAAGATTTACATAAAAAAATAGATTTGCAGTGTTTATGCAGGCGATGCATATAATCTGTAAACATTAGATCTAATCACGACTGCTAAAACTATATGCTCATTTAACTTTGAGCTATTAAGATCCTTGCCATCATCTTATTGACAGATATTTTCCCATTAATTCAACCCATCCATCAACAATTCTACATCTTATATAAAATATACACCATACTAAATATATTGCTAAAGTAGTATAAATCAAAAGTGAGCATTATTATATGATTATGTTTTGATATATCTCTTATAATGTACAGTATTCCATGAGTGCAGTGGTTCTCAACTGGTGACACCACGGGACCTGCCTTTTCCTATTGCAGCCAAGTCGCGACCCACTTTTATAGAAGTGAAGAAAAAGAAAGCTTTTTTTCTTGTTGTTGAAAAAGAGCCAAAGGCTGAACCAGACTATATTTGTTTACTGAATAAACTAGCGACCTGTGCACAAGTAAGTAACATTTCTTGTTGCTTATCTAATATGTTCCATGTGGGAACTTGGTACACCTCTGTCCTGTAAAAATCAGAATATGAATACAAACAATGTAATATTTATTAGCGGTCTGCGACCAAAATGGTTGCGCAACCCGAAACATTTGTATGCTATGACATCGGTAGTCTTCATTCACATCATGCACAATTTGTTTTCTTCCAACTAACATCACCTCTAACCACACCACAGATTGTATCAACCACCCAATACGATTCACTGAAAGCCTTTTAGTGTTTAAGAGCAGCTCTGGAATAAAAAGTGCTGCACAGACGGTGGCTTCTGCAGGCACTACGTGTGTTCGATTTCAGCCCGTCACGACCCTTGTTACCCCGACGCCTTCACAGAATGGGAAGTAAGGTTATTATTACGGTGGAAATAGCGCCGCTGTGGCTGCTCCATGTTCACAAATTGGGATTATTACCGCACCCTCTTAAGTGCCGATGAGGACGACGAGCACATTTTTAGTCACTCTGAGCTGTGTCAAGTAGCACCGGGCAGATAGCAAAGTCACGAATAAAACCATGCATGAGAAATAAACGTGAATGGACAACTCGTCTATTAAAAGAAAAAGTATGCCTTTTGTTAAAGAAATCTTTTCCAATAGGACAAGACGAACACATTTCATGTCTGTTATGTTTGTTGATGTTGCAGTTTAAACAGTATTAGATAGATAACTCAAGACAGATTGGAGGTTTGGAGGATGGCGTCAGCATGTGACAGGGAAGACACGTTGGCAGGCCCAAGTGGTCGCCGGTGACACATTATGGGATGGTTGATCACTGTGTACTGCATATGTAAGTGTGTGGCAAATCGAAAATACTGCACTGGGACTCACATGCATAGTTTTACAGTATATCGGGCGTCTCAAGAGCGGCGTCATCACGGCAGCGTCTGTTTTTACATTTTACAGCTAACAGCGTCTTACCCGGAAGCTGGGATGTATAACTGTATAACTGTAAACCTTGGTCAATTTTCTCTGTAGAACAGGACTAGTTGAAGAAATGCACGTATAAAAGTCACTTGATAGCCCTCAACTGAAACCAAGGCGTATTTTAAGAGCTATAATGTAAAACTAGAAGATGCCTTCATTAGTTTCCAATGTGGGAAATTCAAGTTTTACCGCAGCGTAGTGGACTACAGCATCCATCCATCCATCCATCCATTTCCTATAGAAATATCTCAAAATGTACTGTATTTATATTATACAGCATTTGCAACATCAGCAATGACACGGAGCAGAATAAGAGCAGCAGCAGTGTATGAGTCAACTGTACACTCATAATTCTATACACAGGGTGTCCCAAAAGGGAATATGCGCTTCTATTTTCCATCCATCCATCTATTTTCTGAGCCGCTTCTCCTCACTAGGGTCGCGGGCGTGCTGGAGCCTATCCCAGCTGTCATCGCCAATCGCAGGGCACATAGAAACAAACAACCATTCGCACTCACAGTCATGCCTACGGGCAATTTAGAGTCTCCAATTAATGCATGTTTTTGGGATGTGGGAGGAAACCGGAGTGCCCGGAGAAAACCCACGCAGGCACGGGGAGAACATGCAAACTCCACACAGGCGGGGCCGGGGATTGAACCCGGGTCCTCAGAACTGTGAGGCCGACGCTCTAACCAGTCGGCCACCGTGCCGCCGCTTCTATTTTGTTTCAGGTATTATTCTGGCAGATGTGAGGCCATCAGCATTTGACAACTTAGGCTTTGCAAATTTTCGAAAGCATATCATTCCCTTGCCCATGGTTCGCCAATTGGCAATGGCGCAGAGCTGCAAAATTAACGTTTTTCTGCCCCCCGACGGCAGTTCAGCAGGCAATTTGAGAAGCTTTGCGTACACACAACGTGAAGTACAATTTACATTATCCAAGGCAAGTTTCTCAAAACAGGATCAGTTCTTTCAACCCACGCAGTGCAAGGCCTGCTACTACCACCACCACTGTGCTACTCCCACAGCAAATTTTCACACAACACCAGGTGAAGCCTATTCAGAACTTGGAACTCTTCATAAACTTTATCATACAGATTTTTAGTTCAGCAAGAACAGGAAGAAAACATGACTTTTTCATATGGTTATTGACACTCAAGTTATTTGCTGACACATTCAAAAGGCTCTAAAAGGTGATGCCGAAGAAAAAGTCCCATCTCACTTCAGTGGAGTAGAAAAAGAAGACGAGCTAAGGAGTGTGACGCAAGGTCATGACAGTTGTAACTGCACACATTAGACACATTCCGACACACGTGCATGTGGAAACACAAGCTCCCGTGCACGAGAGTACCGTAATACACGCTTCTCCTCTTAAAGCCAGATAGCTGTCAAACTTTTGATGCAGTAGGTCAAAAGAAAGCAGGATTTCAAACACTTGAATTCCTTCATAATTCCGCCTAATCCAAACACTAACAGAGCAGTTGGAAGTTCAATCTAATTGAGGATGGGATGAAAGCCAAGGATTCCCTGTGTGGGAAGAGATATGTGGATTAATTAGCATTGAGATGGCTGCATACGTGTGTGTGTGTGTCTGACCTCTTGTGTTTGTGTACTTGGCGGTGTGCATGAAAGGGTAATTGTTTCCATGCGCTCAGCGTCCACTCCATCAGCGAATGTGTCGTAAGAAGCACGTTTGATTGGATTTTCCTCTTTTAATCACTCTGCCTCTATTTTTGTGGTGCCTTGCTAATTACAAAAACGGATTAAAATTAATGTTACAGGCATGCAAGCATGGCCATAAACACACAGAGGGTAATCCAGAGGTATCATTTCAAATTAACAAGAATTTGTTTCCTTTTTCCTTTTTTAAATTTCTTCAAGAGTAGGGACTTAAATCCAGCTCTATTCAGGAGATGTGTTCTTCCAAAAATGAACGAGGAAATCAAAAGAAATGAAATGAAATGGAATTTCCATCCATTCTGCTTACAGCCGTGTACATTCCACCTGAGGCCGATGCTGCGACTGCCTTAGAGGAGCTCCACCATGTTACTACACTGAAAAAAGTCATCTTATCGTCTGTGAAACCCAGGAGTTACAAGCTATTTCCATCGTGGAAGGAGATTTTAATCATTAATTAACCCACAGTAAAAATGCACTATAACCTTTACAGGTGAACTCAGTGCAGTGTTTGATCCATGACAATTTCCAAGAATGTCCATGCCTTTCTGTGACTCCTCCAGTCTATCTGATGCAACCTGCTGAAAAATGAAATGAAATTCTAAGCTCAGTGGCCACCTTCCCAGATACTTTTGTTTCTCAAATTGAACTCAAATTAAGTTCACTTGTAAAAGTTAGTGCATTCTAAGTTCATCTTGAAATTTCACCTGAAAGCCAAATATCCCTAACCTTTTGTGAGTCCAGCGTACATTCGAATTATTGAATTCTAAAACTCGACGTATTTGAGAACTCGTATGGCTCTTGCATTGTGCAATGGTAACAGAAAAGGGCCTTCCCCACAGTGTTCCCACAAAGTTGGAAGCCCAATTGTCCAAAAGCCATCTTGAGAAGTGGGAAATAAGAGGTCCAATCCAATTCCTGATGAAGTAATTGATGAAGTGTGATACTTTTTGTCCGTTTAGCATACCATACTTATCGGGGATTAATAGAACATCCACAATGCACACAGTATACAATCTTCCAATCCTTACTTGACAAGGAATATTACATTTATGATGAGTGATTGCTGCCTTGCACCGCAGGCTCTTTTCAGCGACGCACAGCACCTGACAGTTTAATGTATCATTAGCTTCCATCTCCCGAGATGTTGTTCCACTCCGTTTATTGCTTGGCGAAATGGCCCCATTAGTGAATGGACGGCCATAGAGACGACATGCAGATGTGCCCCCGTGCGTCGAGGGTGCTGAGCACTAGTGTTGACTGACAGGCGGGAGGTAAAAATATCTGCATTCATACATCCTGTGTGTGTGTGTGTGTGTGTTTGAAATATTTGCCAATCTTTTTTTGTGTCTGCCTGCACTGCAAAAACTGGGCTTAAATTTCCATCCACCCCTCCATTCTTGTTCCGCTAATGCTCACTCGGGTTGAGGGTGAAACAGTAATGAATGAAAAATATATAACTTAATTTAAGAGATTTTTCTGCCAATAGAACAGGACAATTTGACTAAGTAAGATTTCTTATAACAAGCAAATATAGCTATTCTTCCCATGTCGTGAGACTAGTGACAACCAGAGGTAAGAGTAAGTGACATATGTGCAAGTGTCAAGTCTTAGTCTTAATTGTTTGTGGCAAAATCAAGCAAGTCACCACTAAATTTTCAAGAAGTTGAGTCAAGTGATCACAAGTCATTAAGTCATACATCTTGCTCAGTCACAACATATAGACTACTCACACATTAGCTACATTGCACTCAGAGAATGGGTACTTGAGTTAGTTAGCTGTACCAACACATTCACAAGCGCATCGTTTATTTAATGGCTCTAAACCATAAAAGTTGACTTTCCTGTCTATTAAAATGAAACCCATAACCGACATGGAGTGTAGCTCTTGTTCGACGGCTACCGGTGAGCTAAACTGTTACGTTAACATAGCTAACCTGTCTGTCAGTTTTACAGTGACGGATGAAGAGTTGAGCTGCAAACCTCGCATGTTGCCATTCTCCGTTCTCTAATTTTAATGAAGAACATAATCCTTCAATTCAAATGTAATAATCTTTGGCGCGCCCGCCATGATAGTCGCTTCATAACTTGGAAGTCGTCTCTGCACTTTGCATCACAGCATAATGCTGGATTGCCAGCTTTGCGCAAACTACACCAATGTTGTTGTTGTTTTTTAAAAAAGCAATATAAATGGAACTATCTTGAAAATGCTGATTTTCAACCAAGCAAGACTTGCCAAGTCCAAGTCAAGTTGGGTATACATTTTTAGCCAACCAAGTCCCAAATGCTAAAAACTGGCAACATACAGAAGTCTGACATTGTGTGTAGTCAGTCTACCCTCGCTCCCCCCCCCCAACCACCCCACCGCGTACGGCAGGTGGATTCGAGACGCCGACATTTCCACTCAGCTGCAACACTTTTGCGGCTCCTGGGAGTCTGTGTAGCATTGAAGGCAGAGTGCTGTGGTGTCGTCAGTGGGAATTGCTACATTGCCTTAGTGGAAATTGATCTGCTGGCTAAAAGAAACCAGCAGGAACTTTTTTTGACTGAGGGGGGCTTGCCGACTTCTTCAGAACAGGCACATTTCACCTGTGCCAACACACACATGGACACTCGCGCGCACACACGCACACGCACGACTCACACACCAAAATCTACGCAGAACATACACGTTAGAACACAAAAGCATATATGTAACGTTTGCACAATTTGGAGAAACCTGCCCTCGTTCTAGGCCCACCAGAGCAGTGTGATCTGCATGCTGGGAATTTACAGTGTTTGCAAATCATAGACCCCTTCAATCATTCTCTGCTCTCTTTCCACTCTGAAAGGGTGAAAAGTTGTTCAAAATCCTGCTTGAGCCTGGTTTTTCACTCCATTGTTGGTTCTCCCTCGCTTACCAAAGCTGCACCTTCAGAAGACAATTAAAATTAATTAAGGTTACTCATCTTGTTGCTGCAAGCGACTCGATCGCCTCCTCACAAAACAGTATGTCCCGTATTTTTTTTTCCTCCTTTCCAATTTTTGCTATATCACAATGTCAACCATTTGTGATTCTTTGTATAATGTTGCACTGTAGATTAAACAATCTTTTCACATCACTGTACGCACGCATTTGGCTAATGAAAAAGTGATCATGAATATACCAGTCCCTAACCCCGATAACAGTGTCTGAAATGTGTTGGGCCGATAATCTTAAATACTGAACGTGTTCATTATCCATCCATCCATTTTCTTTACCGCTTATCCTCACTTGGGTCGCGGGCTGCTGGGATTTGAACCCCGGTCCCCAGAACTGTGAGGCAGATGTGCTAACCAGCCGCCGGCCGCGTTCTAGATTTACTACTACAAATCTTCATGTGCGTGGTGAAGCCGACGTCTCCCCGAGTCATGACGCCGAGAATTGTGACGTGAAAGGGAATGTAGCCCATCAAGAAGCGACCTGACTCAGGAACAAGGAAATGACTGTAAATAAAAACAAATGTCTTACCCAATGTTTTTTTTTTTTTTGCATAATGGTGGGTTCCCCAGAAGCTAAGAAGTATTTACCAAAGCAAGTCATTTTTGACATCACTACCATTTTACAAGGCTTTGGCAACCTTCGGAAGCACTCAGCAAACAACAGCCCATTTCCAGAAGTTTTTCTTCTTCAGTTTTGTTAGCGCTCCTGTGATCACGTGGGCTTTCTTCCTCTGAGGACTTGTTTGTAGATCAGCAGTAGAACAGAATCTTTATGTGTGGTGTTATGTGTTGACATTATATATATTTTTTTATCTTCGTGTGGTGGCTGTATCTTTTAGGATTTGAAAAATCCTTTTGTGTGTACCAGGCCCAAGTGAACACAAAAAAATAAATAATGGCATGGTTTTCATTCCGCTCTGAAATGCAGCCCTATGGGGGCCACAAGCCAGTGCAAAATGTAGGCCGGTCCCAAGCCGGATAAATGCAGAGGGTTGCGTCAGGAAGGGCATCTGGCTTAAAACTTTGCCAAACAAATATGAGCGTTCGTCCAAAGAATTCCATACCTGATCGGTCATGGCCCGGGTTAACAACATCCGCCACCAGCGCTGTCAACCTGCAGGGCGCCGGTGGAAATTCAGCTACTGTGGGTCGAAGAAGAAGAAGAGGTGGAAAGCGGGTTCTTTGGCAGAAAGTGAAGAAGAAAGCACAGAGCCTAGAAATGAATGTGGGGACTTTGAATGTTGGGACTATGACAGGAAAATCTCGGGAGTTGGTTGACATGATGATTAGAAGAAAGGTTGATATATTATGTGTCCAGGAGACCAGGTGGAAAGGCAGTAAGGCTAGAAGTTTAGGGGCAGGGTTTAAATTATTTTACCATGGTGTAGATGGGAAGAGAAATGGAGTCGGGGTTATTTTAAAAGAAGAGTTGGATAAGGTGAAAAGAGTATCAATCGAGTGATGAGGCTGAAACTTGAAATTGAGGGTGTTATGTGTAATGTGATTAGTGGCTATGCCCCACAGGTAGGAGGTGACCTAGAGGTGAAAGAGAAATTCTGGAAGGAGCTAGACGAAGTAGTTTTGAGCATCCCAGACAGAGAGAGAGTTGTGATTGGTGCAGATTGTAATCAACATGTTGGTGAAGGAAATATAGGGGTGATGAAGAAGTGGTGGGTAAGTACGGCATCCAGGAAAGGAACTTGGAGGGACAGATGGTGGTAGACTTTGCAAAGAGGATGCAAATGGCTGTTGTGAACACTTTTTTCCAGAAGAGGCACGAACATAGGTTGACCTACAAGAGCGGAGGTAGAACCATGCAGGTGGTCTACATCTTGTGCAGACGATGTAATCTGAAGGGGGTTACCGACTGTAAGGTAGTGGTAGGGGAGAGTGTGGCTAGACAGTATAGGATGGTGGTGGGGAGGAAGATTAGGAAGACAAAGGCAGAGCAGAGAACCATGTGGTGGAACTTGAGACAGGACGAGTGTAGTGCAGTTTTTCGGGAAGAGGTGAGACAGGCTCTCGGAGGACAGGAGGAGCTTCCAGAAGACTGGACCACTACAGCCAAGGTGATCAGAGAAGCAGGCAGGAGAGTACTTGGTGTATCTTCTGGCAGGAAAGGAGAGAAGCAGACTTGGTGGTGGAACCTCACAGTACAGGAAATCATACAAGGAAAAAGGTTAGCTAAGAAGAAGTGGGACACTGAGAAGACCGAGGAGAGGCGAAAGGAATACATTGAGATGCGACATAGGGCAAAGGTAGAGGTGGCAAAGGCCAAACAAGGGGCATATGATCACATTTATGCCAGGTTGGACACTAAAGAAGGAGAAAGGATCTATACAGGTTGGCCAGACAGAGGGATAGAGATGGGAAGGAGGTGCAGCAGGTTAGGGTGATTAAGGGTAGAGATGGAAATATGTTGACTGGTGCCAGTAGTGTGCTAGATAGATGAAAAGAATACTTTGAGGAGTTGATGAATGAGGAAAATGAGAGACAAGGGAGAGTAGAAGAGACAAGTGTGATGGAACAGGAAGTGGCAATGATTAGTAAGGGGGAAGTTAGAAAGGCATTAAAGAGGATGAAAAATGCAAAGGCAGTTGATCCTGATGACATTCCTGTGGCGGTATGGAAGCATCTAGGAGAGGTGGCTGTGGAGTTTTTGACCAGCTTGTTCAATAGAATTCTAGCGCGTGAGAAGATGCCTGAGCAATGGAGGAAAAGTGTGCTGGTGCCCATTTTTAAGAACAAGGGTGATGTGCAGAGCTGTGGGAACTATAGAGGAATAAAGTTGATGACCCACACAATGAAGTTATGGGAAAGAGTAGTGGAGGCTAGACTCAGGACAGAAGTGAGTATTTGCGAGCACCAGTATGGTTTCATGCCTAGAAAGAGTACCACAGATGCATTATTTGCCTTGAGGGTGTTGATGGAAAAGTACAGAGAAGGTCAGAAGGAGCTACATTCTGTCTTTGTAGATCTAGAAAAAGCCTATGATAGAGTACCCAGAGAGGAACTGTGGTACTGCATGCGGAAGTCTGGAGTGGCAGAGAAGTATGTTAGAATAATACAGGACATGTACGAGGGCAGCAGAACAGTGGTGAGGTGTGCTGTAGGTGTGACAGACGAATTTAAGGTGGAGCTCTGAGCCCCTCCCTGTTTGCAGTGGTGATGGATAGGCTGACAGATCGGTTTAGACCGGAATCCCCATGGACCATGATGTTTGCAGATGACATTGTGATCTGCAGTGAAAGCAGGGAGCAGGTGGAGGAACAGTTAGAAAGATGGAGGCATGCACTGGAAAGCAGAGGAACGAAGATTAGCCGAAGTAAGAATATATGTGCATGAATGAGAGGGGTGGTGGGGGAAGAGTGAGGCTACAGGGAGAAGAGATAGCAAGGGTGGAGGACTTTAAATACTTGGGGTCAACCGCCCAGCGCAATGGTGAATATGGTCAGGAAGTGAAGAAACGGGTCCAAGCAGGTTGGAACGGGTGGAGGAAGGCGTCAGTTGTGTTATGTGACAGAAGAGTCTCTGCTAGGATGAAGGGCAACGTTTATAAAACAGTGGTGAGGCCAGCCATGATGTACAGATTAGAGACAGTGGCACTGAAGAGACAACAGGAGGCAGAGCTGGAGGTGGCAGAAATGAAGATGTTGAGGTTTGCTCTCGGAGTGACCAGGTTGGATGAAATTAGAAATGAGCTCATCAGAGGGACAGCCAAGGTTCGATGTTTTGGGGACAAAGTTAGAGAGAGCAGACTTCGATGGTTTGGATACGTCCAGAGGAGAAATAGTGAGTATATTGGTAGAAGGATGATGAGGATGGAGCTGCCAGGAAAGAGAGCTAGAGGAAGACTAAAGAGAAGGTTGATGGATGTCGTGAGGGAAGACATGAGGGCAGTTGGTGTTCGAGAGGAGGATGCAGGAGATAGGCTAACATGGAAAAGGATGACGCGCCGTGGCGAGCCCTAAAGGGACAAGCCAAAAGGAAAAGAAGAAGAGTTTTCATTCCTCTTTGAAACTCTGCCAATGTATGTTATTTAAAATTAACTATTTCAGAGATGAATTTGTCAGAGATCCCCAATATTTTGTATGAACTGATACACAGGCTGTTATTTCTGTGGAAATATGAAGCATTATGCAACAGTTGGAGCGTAATCATGATTAGCAGCTGCATCAAATCCTGTGACTAGATGCCCCTAACGAATCTCCCAATCATCCAAACATGCTGGAGCTTAACGAGCCACTTAGGAGCCGACCCCCCCAGCACTTCTCCCAGTTTGTCGAGCTGGCTGCAGGGCACAGCGATGCATGTGGGCCGTCACTGGCTCTCTGCTGGCCAGATGGCTCACTCTGTCAGCAGGCCCAGTGCCAGCAGGGGTGGCCACACTGATCATTTGGATGTACAACTTGCAGCCATACGCCCACAACACCTGCGTGGATAAACGACTAGGCGGTGACACGAGGGGCCAGTCAAGCGTGTATGTGTGTGCCCATGCTTGTCTTGTACTTAGTTCTTTTTGACAACTATACTACAGTATATGAACAAAAGTATTGTTTAATTAATGAATCAAGGGTTGGGCTAAATCACGTCTCGAATCTTCTCTTTCGAAACTAGACATTCGAAATTATTCTTCACCGGTTAATACGGTGAAACCAAAAGGTGTAACGGTCCGCCACAAATGGTTGTTACGTACTTTGGTTTTAAGGTCCCAGTTCGGTTCACAATGGGTACAGTAAGTAGAAAAATGCAAAAGAAACCACTTTTGTGCAAATAGAAACACATTTAATGACATAGAATGAAAAATCAACAGCTTGAATATTTTCTTTTCATAAAAATGTAACATCAGTAGTTTGTCTTCTTTTTAGGAAATGAAGAATACAGACAAGTACAAGAGTAACAGTTTGAACAGTCTGATTATGCTTTAAAAACACAATTTGTTTGCTTTGCTTTATCGGAAGACATAAAGATAGGTTTGCCAGATCCTGCCAGACCCCTTCTGTTTGTCAATTACTTGAATCAACCACACCTTTCTTCCTTCAACTGGCAATCACATTCACATTTACACAATAAAAACAAACAGGTTTACTGTTAGTGAGAAGGTGTTCAGGCCTAAAATGGTTTTGTTTACACCAAAATCCCTCAAATTAAATGCAAGCCTTTTTGACTCGAGGTATGAATTTAAAGGGATTTAGTCCCTATCCATACTTTCGCGGCAGATTTGTGTTGTGAATTATTTTCTCTATTCAAACAAAAGGAGTGTCATGGAGCATGTAATCGAACAGCCTTTGATGGAAAAAGTGATGAACCTTGGATGAATACCTGCCCTGTAAGCTTGGATCAGCCGCACGGAGCCGAGGAAATCTGGCACGCAGTCTGCGCTTATCACATCATAAGCACCATGTCTTGGCTTTCATTACGGAAACCAAACACTGCGCCTTAATGTGCGTGTCCCTGATGATTTAGTGGGCTCGCTCCGGCCTACATGTGTGTCCTTTGCCCTCAAGTTCACTATCTTCACTTGAATTGTGCACTCTTGTGAGGGGCAAACATCAGACTGGTACACTCTGGCAGAAGGTAAAAGTGCTATTGTGTCGTTTCCTTGAGTGAAGTGCCGATGAGTGTGCCTGTAAAGCACGTTCGTCTTGTGTTCGAGCAGCAGGAAACACGGCTTCGGGATCGATAAACACCTCCTAGGTCTCATCAGCCACAGAAGAATAAATCTCCCGATAGACTGGAAGGGAGCGTAAAGGCCACGTTGCTTATCACGAGCATGTACCAAAAATTGCTGCCTTTTGTTTTTTTAGGCCATTTACCTGGCAGTCTTAAAAACAAACTAATGATACAGCCTTTGTTTTCTTTTGAAAAAATAAGCTTTTTTTCCTGACAGCAGCATCATCATTTTGTAGTATTAAAGAAATGTTTCAGAGGAGAATGTATGATAGTACTCAGTTTTGTCTGTCCTCAATATATGCTCAGTGTTGATGATCGCTCAACTGAGGCGGCCTTTCGGTTTAGCTCTTTCTTCACCACAACGGACAGATACAAAGTCTGCATCACTGCAGACGCTGCACCGATCCCCCTGTCGATCTCCCGTTCCATTTTTCCCCTCACTCGTGAACAAGACCCCAAGATACATGAACTCCTCCAATTGGGGCAGGATTTCATCCCCGACCTGGAGAGGGCACGCCACCCTTTTCCGATTGAGGACCATGGTCTCAGATTTGGAGGTGCTGATTCTCATCCCAGCCGCTCCACACTCGGCTGCGAACTGCTCCAGTGAGAGTTGGAGATCGCGGCTTGATGAAGCCAACAGAACCACATCATCTGCAAAAAGCAGAGATGCAATACTGAGGCCACCAAACCGGACCCCCTCTACGCCTTGGCTGCGCCTAGAAATTCTGTCTATAAAAGTTATGAACAGAATCGGTCCGACTTACTGCCAGATATGCGGACCAAACTCTGACTCCGGTCCTACAGGGAACCAACAGCCCATATCAGGGGGTTCGGTATGCCATACTCCCGAAGCAACCCCCACAGGACTCTCCGAGGGACACGCTGGAACGCCTTCTCCAAGTCCACAAAACACGTGTAGACTGGTTGGGCAAACTCCCATGCACCCTCGAGGACCATGCCGAGTGTGTAGAGCTGGTCCACTGTTCCACGGCCAGGACGAAAACCACAATGCTCCTCCTGAATCTGAGATCTGACGGACCCTCCTCTCCAGCACCCCTAAATAGACCTTACCAGGGAGGCTGAGGAGTGTGATGCCCCTGTAGTTGGAACACACCCTCCGGTCCCCCTTGTTAAAATGGGGGACCACCACCCGAGTGGTCCCCAATAATTTTATTCCATTATTGAAGTGATCCTTTTTAATGCAGCCCTATGGGGGGCACAAGCCAGTGCAAACTGTAGGCCGGTCCCAAGCCGGTCTACTAGTGCGCCGAATTGTCTTGTGAGGATAAAGAGCGTACAAGTACTGACCTTAATCTTGATATCAAAGGCTGTTTGAAGTATAGATTGTAATCAACTGTTAGTGTTTCTTTATAGAGAGGAGAGAAATGACAATGTGCAGCAGCAATCACATTAAAATCAACATTTATTATAAAAAATACCACCAATCATGTCATAGGCGTTATATGGCCGTTCATTACAATAAGACGTTTCGAATGTGTGACATCTACGACACAGGGTGAAGCTATTAATGTGATTTCAGTTTGGCGATGAGGAAAACTAAAAAAAACAAGTCATGTAAGGTTCTTTCTCAGGCAGGAAATGAAGGAGATTGTCTTCCACACATCATGCTCATTAGCCAGTTTTTCTCCCCTTCACCCTCCCATCACCTGTTGACATTTTTGGTAGGGACGAGACAGAACCTGTCAGTGTGAAATGAGGTCAGTGATAGTGATGCTGATGGAAAAATCACCTGTAAAACCAAGCAGACAGCGGATGGACACAAACGCACACAAACGAATGTACACTCTTTCTGGCAGTTTCTCCGAGACACACAGATGTGTTGCTAAAAGGTTGTCATGACAACTCTATCTCAGCACCTCTGTGTGATTGTGCGAGTCTCGGTGTGCGTAATTGAATTGAAACATTTGGGACTCACAAAGAAAGCAGTTGTTTCACTACATTCATATAGATGGACTGCAACACAGCAAGATGGCTGCAACTTTGCTCCGCTTCGAATCCCATGAATTTACACATAACTACCAAAGTGTTGAAATCAGCTCTTTTAATAAGGCTTTTATAACATGAGTTCACTTATTATTGTGCTGTGAAGACGCTTCAAATTAAGTGGAGAGATGTTGCAAGAATCACACAGAAAATCCGATCATAGGGATAAAAACACACCAGATACGACTCTGTATTCATTATCAAGCTCTGAAATATAAGAAAAGAGATTGTAATCCTCACCACAGAACAAATTAACTCAGGAGGGATTATTTGCTCAGAATGTTGTGGGAACAAGACATGAAGATTAGTTTATATCTGTGTACACAAATAAACTATTATAAGACCTTAATACTGATTTGATATATAAAAAAAGCTTATCTTGTGCAATAGATAAAATTCAAAATTAGGATGTTGAAAATGACCAAATAATTCCTGCTTTATGCTAGACATCTGAACCATGTGTAGTATGTTAAATTCTCATAAACATGAATAAAAACAAAAAACAAAAACAACAATGACAACGATTTATCATCATCCAATCAGTTTGCGCTAATGTCATCGCAATGCTGCTCATAGCCCCTAGGGGGTATAATTGCATAGATTAATCAGTTTCCTTTTTTTCGTAGTTCTGATCAATAACATTTGATAATATTAACATGCGAGTTCTAATCGCTTTTTCCATTAAAAATATAGTGCTCTCAGTTTTGCCAGACATCAACAGCTTCGCTTCAAGTGTTGCAAAACTGTGTATTTGTAGCTGCACTTCACATTGCCATAACACTGTACAATGTCATGACATAAAAAGCACCAATATTTCGTTGGCATAGTATGACTTACGACAACACAGGACTTTTGCTTCAATTCGGCACAGTTTGCCGTCTGTGATTCCTCAAAAGGAGAATTCACAGTACAGTGTAGCCTCAAAACACCCCTACAGCTGAACAATCTGGAGGCTAAACAGGAAAAACAGGCCTTAAAAGTTGTATTAAACCTCAGTGCTAAAACGTTGAGACTTCAGCATATCAATGTGGTTTGGATCTTGGATTTCAGAGAAGGTCGCCAACTATGTAAGATCCATTGATTGCGATCATTTCGACAGAGCAGAGAGGTTATATGCCTGTGAGTATTGTTATATGCTCTGTTTGTATGTATTGCTGCTCCGTGTCTTTGGGTAGCAGTTGTTTGAAGGTTTGTAATTACTGCAACATCTATGCTAATTTCCGTTAGCCTGTCTATGGTGTATCGTATTATATGTCAGCAATAAGGTACCGGACTATCAAGACAGACAAAATTATATGGTTTGGTTGCCCATTTTTGTGTTAAAATATACAACGTTCAATTTTCTTGTTAAATGTGTCAGTTTTACAGTAAAAACACTGAAGCATTGTATAAAAGCCAAAAGATAAGAAGAGTTGCAGTGTTAATACAAGATTAGTGTTGGCTATAAATATGTATATATATATATAATGGAAATATATATATATATATATATATATATATATATATATATATATATATATATAAAATTTGAAGTTGTGTCAATGCACAGTATGGTGTATCAACTGCCTCCATGCAAGCACATTGATTGCAGAAAGACAAGAACGCTAATTCTTGATGCTTTGGGTATTTTCATAAAAGCATGTTACGGACATGGTGTCAAGACACCTAGGAACTGTTAGAAATTGTGAAAAAAATGCATGTCTCCTTTAAAGGTAAATTAAAATCGTTAAGTTAATAAAGGTTTTATGATAGAATGGATTATTAGAAAATTTGATTCTAAATCGAAGCAAATCGGAAATTGACCCAAGTGCAATAAAATGAAAATATGTTGATACAGTAACACTAGGGGCCATAAAAGATTTTTGTTATAACATTTAGTTAAGAATAATAATGAAAAGACTTGGCAGACCATCAAGCCTGCAGGAGCTTCCTGAGGTCCTCGTCCATCCCTCCCGTTCGCATGCGCTCCAGGCTGTGGTACCGGTGGACCACCCGGTCGGCTGTCACAACCACCACCCTGACGCCGTGGGTGTCCTCGCCCAATTGGCAGCCGATGGCCGAACTCACGACCATGTCGAGGCCGCCGTGGCAACCGCCTGCATTCCGGTGATAGTGGCCGGAGAAGACCGCCTTCACCCCTGGAGTAAGAGAAGATGAAACAGGTATGACAAACACTTTTTTTTTTTTTTTTTTAATAAATGTGTGCTTATGTTTCACATCTGGATGGAAATATGAGGCTAATATTATCCTTCAAGTGTCATTTGATTCACACCACGTCTGACCTTGGTAGCCTTTAGTCATCCAAATGACAATGGAAAAGAATAAATAAATGAACACCTCTAAGCAGAAATTACCAAAATAGGCCAACACGGAGTGACTCAATGCTACAACATAGAGATGTGGATTTAAATAGCTCACTTAGAAGTACAGCGTGTGCTTAAAACGACACCCTGCTGCTTAATTTCTTTGGGTTAGTTATATTTACTAGAACAGGGGTGGCCAACTAGTCAGAGACTAAGAGCCACTTTTTTTTCTGTGTTACTGCAAAGAGCCACATACACGGGTACACATGAACATCATCTTTTAATCATGTATGCACGCATACACAGACCTCTGCTCAGCCAGATCTAATGAAAATAACCACACCAACATGATAATATCAGTAATTTTCAACAGTTAACATTGTGTGCACTGTCTCACACATACAAACTCTCAGTTCAAGCAAGTCCACAAACAATAATAGAATAATTTTCAATAACATCTTTCTCTTACTATGCTGCTTAGTGAGACTTCTGGCATTCCTTATCTTGAACAATCCTCTTCAAATCTGGCTTGTATTCTGTTGTTGCCACTCTAAGCAATTCTTTCAAATGAGTGTCAGTCAGAACAGATCGATGCTTTGATTTCACATGTTTCAGGGTAGAAAACACAGACTCGCAGACGTACGTTGACCCAAACATGGACAGTATCTTAAGCGCAGCTCGTTTGATGTTGGGGTATTTTTCAATTGGCACACTTTTCCAGAACTCAACGGTCCCTTCCCTTAAAACAGCTTTCAGTTGATCCTCCTCACAAAGGTCGATCATCTCCAACTCAGCCGCAGCCTCATCTGTGACGAGCGGGGCTTTCAAACAGTCTGGCTTCCAAGCCAGCTGATATGATGCAAGCGTTACGGTCTCCGAGTGTTTTGTAAATTTTTTGAAAAACTGCACCTGCTTTTCTGCCTTGCTTTGTCAAAGCGACCAACTTGTTCTTGCGAAGTTCAGTCCCTTTTGGAAATTCCTGTTCGATGTTAGGGTGGAGTGAGCTGAAGATTTGAAGCTTTGAAATGCGCTAATGCTGCGTGACATATAAGGCAGATCGGCTTGCCATTACGTTTAACAAAAAAATATAAACTCTCCCACTCTGGCAAAAACGTCCTGTGTTCTTCTTCATATTTTCGTTTGGCTGTGCTTTTTTTCCCTGCCATTTCAAGAGGTAACTTGACGGAAATTGTTTACAACACAAATGATGTCACACCAAAGATTCTCTCGTCGCTCGTTTGACGTCACTCAAACCGGCTTACATGGTCAGTGTGCCATCTAGCTGTAGGGGGAGTGAATGACAGCGCCAGCCAAGCATTTTTGACGCATGTCATGTGACAGCTCCTGAAGAGCCGCATGAAACTAGTTAAAGAGCCGCATGAGGCTCGCGAGCCGCGGGTTGGCCAGGCCTGAAGCTCACTTTCCATTGGCCCAATTCTTAATATTTACTATGACAGAGTAATGGAATAGTAAAGAATGTGGGAGGGAAAGAAAGTTACAATGAAAGATCTCTCAGCCTTCCACTTAAATATTCTAACAAAACAGGTATACGCATTAGGGAGTCAGGATTTTCAATTTATTTTCAATTACAAACTACATTTTCATTAGAGCAGCGCAGGTTTGGCTTCACCCTGCAGCGCTGCTGTGTCACTGTGGTGTAATAATCATTGACCATGTGAAATTATGTGTGTAACATACTTTACCTTGAACAAGGGCTGACAAATTGTTTATCTGTGTAATTCTTTTCCCGTGTTGGGAAGGGACATGCGCTTACATTTTTTTTTTATATTGAAGTTATGCTTTGAATGAGAATGACTGCTGTACAGACGAAATTAATGTGTCAAGTGCTTTCAGGGCCAGAATGAATTAGGTGAGCTACGATTTTCCTGCAATGAAGTGAATGTAGTGAACGCATGTACGTGGTTATCGTAAAATGAATTAGTAAATGCATCAAAAAATATTGGCACGGCGGTTGAGTCGTTAGCACATTTACCCCACAGGTCTGAGATTCGGGGATAAAATCTCGACTCTTGGCTGCCTGTGTGGAGTTTGCATGTTCTCTCCGTGCTCGTGCAGGTTTTCCGCAAATACTCCAGCTTTCTCCCACATTCCAAACACATCCATGTCATGTTCACTAAAGACTTAATTGCCCAGAGGTGTCAATGTGATTGGCTCGTGACCAGTCCCGAGTGTACCCTGCTTTTTGTCCCCAAAGTCAGCTGGGATAGGCTCCAGCTCATTCACTACCCTAATGAGGATGAGTGCTAAAGAAAATGTAAATAACACAAAAAAGGTTAAAAATGAAGATCAACTGCCAGTCTACTGCATTACCTCTCAGAAAAAGACATGGGATTTCCCTCTTGTGCAACTACTGCTGATACCAGCATCAGCATCATGAAATCGCCCTGATTCATCATGTCCACCACTCTGCATAATCAAACAGCACAGAATATGAAGGTGACCCAATTTTTATAAAATTTTCCATGACAGCGCAGTGGTTGCACATGATAGATCATGAAATAATAAATATGCCACAACCTACCTACAGTTAAGCCTGAATGAGTATACGGAGGAAGCTCGGTTCGTGAACGACCCTGTTCACAAACAAACTAATTGATAATGAAGATTTGTGAACAAACATTGTTTTGATTCGCCAATTATGCTTTAGCTCACGAACAGTCACAACATATTCATGGAGTATAAACATAGTTAGCTCTATATTCCACATACAGGCACTGTATCTTTTTTGTTTTTTTGCACTAAATTAGCCCTCAGCAGCCCTATGTGCATTTGATAGTACTATTAGGAAGCCTAAAGGCCTTTTCACACTGCACTTGGTTTTCTTGGTGTTTGCCGCATTGCAGCACGCAAGGATGAGAGCGCCACGGTGCAAGCTGGCCCATAATTGGAAGTGTTTGCATAGCAGCCTACCAGGAAGTAAGGAACTGGGAGGCTTTTCCCGCTGGGTGGTCTTTTGGTGTTAGCACTCTGAAAACACACCGACGGCCCCTCTCCTACTGGATGGGCTTTCTGACGTAATGGCAACGGTGCTCTCCTTGAATACTTCTTCAACTCAAGGGCATATCGCGTATGGTTTGCTAACTACTTGAGTGGCAGAACACAATGGCTTCAGGTTGATGGTCTTTGTTGAAACCCCTAACCTATTCAAAATGGTCTCCCGACTTCCTGAATGCTGCGAATATTTATGAAAAAAATAAAATAATTATACTACTACTAATAATAATAATGCATTACACTTAGCGCTGTTCTAGGCACTCAAAGACGCTGTAGAATTGCATGCACTATTCATTCACACGCTCGTGGTGGTAAGCTACTTGTGTATCCACAGCTGACCTGGGGCAGTCTGACGGAAGGCTGCCATTCTGCGCCTACGGCCCCTTTGACCAACACCAAACATTCAACCACATTCATTTGCAGGCAACGTGGGTTAAGTGTCTTGCCCAGGGACACAAAAGCAACATGTGCTTGGGCGGGGATACGAACTGGCGAGCCTCCGCTTTCAGGGCATACACTTACCATCTGCACCACGCCTCCCACAAACCAAATTGTGAGTTTATTTCTTCTCCTTAAAGGATTCCAGTTTCAACTGAATTGCTCACGTTATAGTTCATGTAAAAGGTGGAAAATGTTCTGAAATCAATTAACTTACTACTACTATTTTACATGACATAAACTTGGCATTTTAACTGGGGTGAATGGACTTTTATATCCAATTATTGTATGCTCATACCTACAGACAAATGTTTGATGGGCTCACCAAATACATCGCGCGCAAATAATACACCTCCTGTGAAACTGGAAAAAGCATTCTCTGATTAATCATGCCAACAAAAGCACGTGGGCGTGTGTAAGCGTGTGTATGTATAGATAGATGTGTCTGCTGACACATCTTCAATAAACCATCATACAAAGCAGGACAGAATTTGTACAGTACAGACATTGTGGATGCGCTATTTATTTGCTTTGCACATCACACTTGTATATTCAGAAGGTGGTTCAGCCCCAACAAGCATAAGTAAAACAAATTAAAAACTAGAACGGCACTTGTAGACTTGGGTTCAATTGTCTGTCTGTATATCCGCAAGCCCCTTTCTCATTCACTGTGGGTGATTTTTAACAATTTAACCTTTTTTTTTTTTTTTTTTTTTTTGGGAAATGCGAGCGACCCCACACGAGAGGAAAACAAATAAGTGAGTGTGTGCTTAGTTCTCTTTTCATGTGTGGTGTACTCAAGATGATCATCACAATGGAATAACAATATCTCCCCTGATACTTGACTGTCTATTCTCCTAAACCAGATGTCGGCTGGAATACCAAGACTGACCTGTGAGTACCATGGTGCCACAGGGCATGTAGACTGCCAGAAAATACAAAGAAGAAAGTAGTAGTAATAGTTGTAGTAGTAGTAGTACAGTTGATCCTCTATTCGTGTCTTGCAACAGAGCGAGTTTAAGGTCAATGTTGACGACACACAAGGATTTCTGATGGGAAATATTGAACAGGTTTACACTATTTATGAATCTTGGCCTCAACTGAGGGAAAGAAAAATCACTCCAAACACACCCCACTGTACAGAATAATCGGTCAGGATAATTTTCCAGAGACATTCGACAATTGGGCCTTTCCTGACTTACAGCAGAAGAGAGGAAACATTCCAATTATGCCCAATTGACGATATGTGTGCACCCCAATTAGAATGATACGAATGCACTTTATTTTTAAAAAATATTCTGGCGAAGGGTTTATAAACTAAATTAAAAAGTTGGTCAGCCTATTTGTTATTCACCGGGCTACTTTATGGTTAGTGGATAGTTAAGTAGGATGCTAGGAATAGTCAGATGGAACATTTTCATTCTGGGGCTTTGTGTGCCAGACAGTACATTTCTCTATCTGCATTTCTTTTTCTAAATTTATATCCAAATTGAATGGGGTCTTCCACAGCACACGTGCCCACTACCAAGGTCATCTGGAAATCGGCAATGTTGTGTGTTACTGTAATCTGACTGACTCACCGACAACCACTTGCCTTTGTGGGAGGTAACAAACAGCAGCAAAATGACTGAGCCAGGATACACTGTTATTACATTAATATGTCCATTTATATCTGCAAGTAAGCTTATTGATACAGAATTACAGTTTTTGCAACAGCTGATTTATTGTAAAAGCTTGTATTCTAATTTCATAAGCGATCGGCCCACTAGATTTCTCCCTTGGGGGACAGCACTGCTCGACTAACCTGTCTTATTGTCCATCTGGCAGAATGGGATCGCTGGGAGGTCATCACGATACACTATAAAGGCTTTCTCTCAAGGTACAGCTGAGAAGTCAAGTGGACTGAACCAAAAGACAATTTGAATGAAAAATCAAGAGTGCTCTGTAGGGACATTTAATGAAACATAACACAGAACTAGTTCCTCTCAGGCACGTTTGTGCACATGCCTGAGCTAGCTAGATCTTTTCCACCTGCGTTATTGTCTTATTAATATAAGAGATTGGTAAGCCTTCTACATTAGATGTTATACTCCCTGGAGAGACAGTCTTGTATGTGACTAGCTTTCTTAACAAATTTCCAAAAGGTTTACAATTAAGAAATTATAGAAAGTTTATTATTGTGCCCAAAAGCCTGCAGGGAGGTTGTTCGGGTGGTTTGAACTTGCTGATGACAGGAATACTAATCCACCATAAGCATATTCATTGAAAATTCTGTCAGGAATCAATTTGTAGACAGATAAAAGTAAAACATCTGAGAAAACGTTCTGCAAGTACAGGAGCCAAACCATAGTGATTGAAAATGCAGCCAGACAAAACAATGTTTGTGGGGGACAGACAGAGACAAACGAGAATGTAACAGGTTAAAAAAAAAACACTGACATAATAACATGGTATATGACTACTATAACATTACATAGGAGTCATGTTTTTATCTGTGAGGGAATGGCACACCCCGTGAGAATGGTATGCAAAGAGGCAATAGGACAGGATGGGTGAGGAAAGGACAGGGTTATTGAGCCGGGCAGTTCTACTGGCATGGGGTAGGAGTGGCTAGGCAGTGCCTAAACACTTGTAAGGACTTTGGAGTGCAAAAGACAGATGAATCAAGGGGAGTTGATGTAATAATACAGGCTGTGTCGGTGTGATTGGCCTCAGATCAAGCGAGGAAATCCTACTGGTGTCTACAAAGATATACCATGCCTTGAAAAAGTATTCATACCCCTTGAACCTTTTCACATTTTGTGACCTTACAATCACTAATTGGAATGCATTTTGGTGAGATTTTATGTGATAGACCAACACAAAGTGGCACATAATTGTGAAGGTGTCAGGTGTGTTATGTGACAGCAGAGTCTCTTGCTAGGATGAAGGGGAAAGTTTATAAGACAGTGGTGAGGCCAGCCATGATGTACGGATTAGAGACAGTGGCACTGAAGAGACAACAGGAGGCAGAGCTGGAGGTGGAGGAAATGAAGATGTTGAGGTTCTTTCTAGGCGTGAACAGGTTGGCTAGGATTAGAAATAAGATCATCTGAGGGACAGCCAAGGTTAGATGTTTTGGAGACAAAGTTAGAGAGAGCAGACTTTGATGGCTTGGACACACCCAGAGGAGAGATAGTGAGTATATTGGTAGAAGGTTAATGAGGATGGAGCTGCCAGGCAAGAGAGCTCGAGGAAGACCAAAGAGAAGGTTGATGGATGTCGTGAGGGAAGACATGAGGGCAGTTGCTGTTAGAGAGGAGGATACAGGAGATAAGCTTACATGGAATAGCATGACACGCTGTGGCGACCCCTAACGAGACAAGCTGAAAGGAGGAGGAGATGTAGAAGAAGAAGAAGGGGAAGAAGAAGAGGAGGAAGAAGAAGAAATATGCATGTTCCTCATCTGGCATCTAGAGGAGATGTGTTGTCACAATGAAGAAGTGTGGACTCGGCCCCACCAATCCAACATGGGAAGAGAAAACACCAAATACACCCAGGGTGGTCCACCAGCCCCCAAGAGAGGGACACAGGGAACAACCAGCACCAGGAGTCAAAGCATGAGCCTTGTGAGTACCCACCTACCACCCCATTACTAGGGTTACTGGGTGCTCTGATGGCTGATGGGCACTGGCTGACCGCCTGCCTACCACCCCCCACCTCAACCACTAAACTCCCTTAAGGATATACCGATGCATGTGGTGCACTGTGTGATTTGGCTCTGATCAAATTAGGATTGTTCAATCTAGGCCAAAGAGGTCTGCAGTCTACTGAGCGTCATTCTAATTTCGGGTCAACATTCTCCCCAAACCTTCCATTCTACTTTAATCATTGAGTTGATAAGGGCTCTGTAATTTGCATAGTCTAATAGTCTGCTATAATCTTCTGCAGGATTGAAAGCATCACAGCAGGTGGCCTTAGATGCTTTGCTAAAGGTTACCTCTGCCTTTAGGTTAATGACAGCTGCCCACTTCTGGGAAAATAACCTTGATTTGACGAAGACAAAATCTGAAAAAACTAATTTCACTGGCATAAGCAGTATACATCACTTTCTGTTCATTGTTATCAAAGTGCCTTGCAGTGCAGTTGGTGTGGGTGGCCCTATGGGACATCAAACCTTCAAACGCTCGAGTTGCTGCTGAAGTCAGCCAAGCTATATCAAGGATAAGAATCCTTCTCATTTACAAACGATACCATGAAAAAACAATTAAGTGCTGTGAAATGTGTGATACAACCATTGTAAGTATAAGGTTCTTGCTACGGGGGATGCAAGTATGTGTCTCCAGAACACTTTTAATGCCGAGTAGGTAGCAAACATGCACATGATATACTTCTTCATCTTGTCTGGGTCTCTGTGGAAATCTTATTTACCCTGTAAGCCACAAAACAGTCCCACTTCTTCTGTGCTTTTATGATTCCAACGTGGGGACTGGCCTTTGCTTTGACTGTGTAAAAAAAAAAAAAAAGGTGGTGGTTGATGGAGGAGGGTCTGTTTGTGCATTCAGAAAAAAAAGTCCACAGTAAGCAGTCACAGTAATGACTGTATACAGAATGCAAAGGGAGAGGAGAGACATTACATGCAGTCAAATTGAATTCTCGTATGGGTGAGAAAATTCATATAAATGAGGGCAAAGTACATTTAAAATACTATAAAAAATTTCTCTTTTCCCATAACTGTACAGGGCTGATTGCATCCATTTTTTACACAATTGCCGAGTCTGTTTTAATAATCGGAAACACGCTGCTGTACTTTCCCAACTGACAATGACTACCAAACGATATGATAGATTAAAGGAATACAAAAAATAAAAAATAAAAAAAATCAATAACCTTCAAGCAACTCATCATGTTTGATACCTACAACACTTTCTTCGATGCAGCCTCCAACTCGCTTTCATCTGTTGGTCACTGATTTGCCGGCTGCAAGATGGGATTTACTAATTGTGCATTGAGTTTCTCACAACAAAACAACCCATCTTGTGCATTATTACAGGAGAAGCTATTTACCTACAATGCTGTCCTCCTCTCCGATGCAAGAGGAGCCACTGTCACCAAAGTGCAGCGAAATAATTACAAATTAAAATGGTGTCGATAATTTGCATGACATAGGGAAGCAAAATGATGTCATGTGCTGAGGCATCTTGCAGCCACAGTCTCCCATTAATCACCATCAGTCATCACCAAGAATCTGTTTCCTACTGTATGTCCTCCAGTTAAACACAAACACCCGACACAGACACATAAAAGGGGCCTGGGAAATTGAAAAAGTCTGTGTGGCATACATGCCTTTGGGACATTTGGACCATGGAAGTGAATCCTACTCAGTTTACTCAGTGATACATGTCAGAATCAGAATCATCTTTATTTGCCAAGTATGTTCAAAAAACACACAATGAATTTGTCTCCGGTAATTGGAGCCGCTTTAGTACGACAACAGACAGTCAATTGACAGAGAACACTTTTGAGACATAGAGACATTGACAAAAAAAAACAGTCACTGAGCAATAAAGGGTTGTTATCTGGTAATGCCGGTACATTTTTTTTTTTTGATAATTGTGCAAAAAGATGCAGTCCTCCAGCACTTAGAGCAGTTCGAATGACAAATATTACAATAGTCCGGTGTAATGACCATCGTGCAAAGGGCGCAGAGACTTCACGCGACTAATACGATAGTCTGGGACAATGTTGATTGTGCAAATGTTGCAGATACTCCTCAATCAGTGTGCAAATGGGACAGATGCTACTCTGGCATGAGTGGCCAGTATTGGTCAACAACAGATATGCAAATAGTGCTGCGTGGTGAGACAAATACAATGAGTGCACGAGTAATATATAATTGGCCCGACAGAAATGTGACAACTCAAGACAAAAAGACAAAAAATTGCCAGCATGTTGCAATCGAATTGTAGGTTAGGTGTTTAAGAAGTTGATTGCAAGAGGGAATAAGCTGTTGGAATGTCTGCTAGTTCTAATTTGCATTGATCGGTAGCGCCTACCTGAGGGAAGGAGCTGGAAGAGCTGGTGACCGGGATGTGGAGGGTCCGAGAGGATTTTGCACGCTCTTGTCTTAGTTCGAGCACCGTGCAAGTCCTCAAGAGTGGGTCGGGGGGTACCGACAATCCTTTCAGCAGTTTTGATTGTCCGTTGCAGTCGGAGTTTGTCCTTTTTTGTAGCAGCACCAAACCAGACTGTGATGGAAGAACACAGGACTGATTTGATGACCGCTATGTAGAACTGCCTCAGCAGCTCCTGTGGCAGACCGTGCTTTCTCAGAAGCCGCAGGAAGTACATCCTCTGCTGGGTATTTTTGAGGACGGAGTTGATGTTGATCGCCCACTTCAGGTGCTGAGAGACTGTAATTCCCAGGAACTTGAAGGTCTCAACGGTTGACACAGGCAGCTGGACAGCATGAGGGGCCTCCTGAAGTCCACGATCATCTCTACAGTCTTGAGCGTGTTCAGCTCCAGGTTGTGTCGGCCGCACCACAGCTCTAACCGCTCCACTTCCTATTGATATGCAGACTCGTCACCGTCCTTGATGAGGCCGATGACAGTGGTGTCATCTGCAAACTTCAGGAGTTTGACAGCTGGGTGCGTTGAGGTACAGACATTTGTGTAGAGAGAGAAGAGCAGCGGAGAGAGGACACAACCTTGGGGCGCCCCAGTGCTGATACTGCGTGTCGATGAGGTGGCCTCCGCCAGCCTCACCTGCTGTGTCCTGCCCGTCAGGCAGCTGTAAATCCACTGGCAGATGGCAGGTGAGACGCTGAGATGGAGAAGCTTGGAGGAAAGGAGTTCAGGGATGAAGGTGTTGAACGCTGAGCTGAAGTCCATGAACAGGATCCTCGTGTAGGTCCCTGCACTGTCGAGGTGTTCTAGGATGAAACGCAGTCCCATGTTGACTGCATCATCCGCAGCCCGGTTTGCTCGGTAGGCAAATTGCGGGGGGTCCAGCAGGGGCCCTGTGACGCTCTTGAGGTGGTCCAGCATGAGACGGAATGAAAGTGTCATTTTCAAATCTGCAGTAGAAGGTATTCAAGTCGTTGGCTAGTGTGCTATTGTTCTCAGCTTGGGGGGGATCGTCGCTTGTAATTTGTCAGCGATTGGAATGCATGCCAGACTGATTTAGAGTCGTTAGCGCTAAACTGTTTTTCCAACTTTGCTGCATAGTTCCTCTTTGCACTTTAATTAATTTAATTAATTTGTTTAGTCAGCTGGTTTCTAGCTTGATTATACAGGGCCCAGTCCCCGCTTTGATATGCGTCCTCCTTAGCTTGGCAAAGCTGCTTAAGTTTGGCAGTGAACCACGGCTTGTTGTTGTTGAATGTGCGAAATGACTTTGTTGGCACACACACATCTTCACAGAAACTGATATAGGATGTGACAGTGTCCGTATATTCATCCAGGCTGCCAGCTGAATTTTCAAAGACAATCCAGTCAGTGCAGTCTAAACAGCTTTGAAGTTCCATCTTTGCTTTATTGGTCCACTTTTTCACTGTTTTCACCGTATGCTTCGCGCATTTAAGTTCTTGCCTGTACGTCGGTATTAAGTGAATTAAGCAGTGATCAGACGAGCCCAGTGGTGCACGAAGTTTGGCACGGTATGCGTTTTTGGTGGTCCAAAGTGTTATTTTCCCTGGTAGGACAGTTAATGTGCTGCTTGTATTTAGGGAGTTCGTGGTTGAGTTTAGCTTTGTTAAAGTCCCCGAGAATAATGAGGGGTGAGTCCGGGTGTTTTTTTTCAATTTCGTTGACTTGTTCGCCGAGCATTAGCAGTGCGGCGTTCGTGTTAGCTTGAGGCGGAATATAGACGCCAGCTTGAATAAATGATGTGAAATCATGCGGCGAGTAGAATAGCTTACAGTTCAAAAACAACGACTCCAAATGCGGGCTACAGTGTGTGCTGAGCTCCGTAACGTCCGTACACCATTTTTCCTAGATATAGAAGCATATCCCGCCGCCTTTTGTTTTCCCCGATGATTCCATGTCGCGGTCTGCCCGGTGAAGATGGAAGCCGGGAAGCATGACGGCGCCATCGGGTACAGCGTCACAAAGCCAGGTCTCCGTAAAGCACATGGCGGCGGAATGTCCAAAGTCTTTACTGGTCTTTATCAGAAGATGAAGCTCGTCCATTTTGTTGGGTAGGGAGCGTACATTCGCGAGGTGGATTGACAGGAATGCCAATCTGTATCCTCTCTTGCGGAGTTTCACCTGGAAGCTTCCCTCTGTGGCGCCGACTCCGCCTTCATGCGCCGAAGACCGCGGACGCCGCTCCGGTGAGTAACTCGGGGGAAAAACAGAGCGGATTTGCGAAAGTTGGTGAAAGAAAGTCCAAAGCAATATTTGTTAAAAAAATTTGTTCATAAAGTGATTTGTTTGTGAATTGAGGTTAAAAATTAAAGTAGCAAGCGGAATGTACCTCAATACAACGGAGTAAATGCAGCGTTTCTTCTTAACAAAAATACTGACGTAAATGTTTGTTGCATTAAAACTATTCTGACAAGTACAATGTAAATGTAACGGCATAAATGTAGAGCATTACTACACAATTTTGATTGCTGTATTATTAAGAGCATGATGTTTAGTGGCATAAATGACTTAATGTGGTCTATTAGCACAGGCTCATGCCCTGGTTTCACGTTCACAAATTTAAGCATTTCAATATTTAGACAGGAATCATGATGTGACTGAACTTCCACTTTCAGACCCACTTTCAAAATTCTGTTGTCAAGTAAACAAACAGCCATTTAATTTGTTGGTCTGTAGGCTACTTCATCATTACTAATCTTAACTTTTGGTTGAAGCATGAGGACACAACAGATACTCTGTGAGATACTGTATAGCGAAAAACAAAACCATTGTTCAACCTCATCATTAAAACAATGGGGTTAAAGGCTTAGCTGTGGCTTCTTATCAAATCCCTGCTGGGTGATAAATGGGCCTTCCCTTTTGAATAGTGGAAGACCCTTCCTCTTAACGACATCCAGTGAGAGGAGGGAACGACAAAGAAAGAGAAAACAAGATTCAACATAACAGAACACACCTTGACTACTAATTAGCTAATTGTATGTACTATTCAATAGCCACAAGCCATATTGGGAATCCCAATGACTTTCCCAGGTGCGCCCTTGTTTTTGTAAAGATTGTACTCATTTGGAGTTCAAACGTATGCAGTACCAATGGTGAGGGATGCCGTCAAGCTGAAGAAGGAGTCCTATCGGGCCTTTTTGGTATGTGGGACTCCTGAGGCAGCTGATGGGTACCGGCTGGCCAAGCAGAATGCAGCTTTGGTGGTCGCTGAAGCAAAAACTCGGGCATGGGAGGAGTTCGGTGAGGCCATGGAGAAAGACTTCCAGACGGCTTCAAGGAAATTCTGGTCCACCATCCGACGTCTCAGGAGGGGAAAGCAGTGCACCAACAACACGGTGTATAGTGGGGATGGGGCGCTACTGACCTCGACTCGGGACGTTGTGAGCCGGTGGGGAGAATACTTCGAAGACCTCCTCAATTCCACCGACATGCCTTCCCATAAGGGAGCAGAGTCTGGGTTCTCTGAGGCGGGCTCTCCTATCTCTGGGGTTGAGGTCACCGAGGTGGTTAAAAAGCTCCTTGGTGGCAGGGCCCCGGGTGTGGATGAGATTCGCCCGGAGTTTCTCAAGGCTCTGGATGTTGTCGGGCTGTCCGGGTTGACACGCCTCTGCAACATCGCGTGGACATCGGGGACAGTGCCTCTGGATTGGCAGACTGGGGTGGTGGTCCCCCTTTTTAAGAAGGGGGACCGGAGGGTGTGTTCCAACTACAGGGCGATCACACTCCTCAGCCTCCCTGGTAAGGTCTATTCAGTGGTGCTGGAGAGGAAGGTTCGTCGGGAAGTTGAATCCCAGATTCAGGAGGAGCAGTGTGGTTTTCGTCCTGGCCGTGGAACAGTGGACCAGCTCTACACCCTTGGCAGGGTCCTCGAGGGTGCAGGGGAGTTCGCCCAACCAGTCTACATGTGTTTTGTGGACTTGGAGAAGGCGTTCGACCATGTCCCTCGGGTGGTCCTGTGGGGGGTGCTTCGGGAGTATGGGGTACCGAACCCCCTGATACGGGCTGTTCGGTCCCTGTACGACCGGAGTCAGAGTTTGGTCCGCATATCCGGCAGTAAGTCGGACTCGTTTCCGGTGAGGGTTGGACTCCGCCAAGGCTGCCCTTTGTCACCGATTTTGTTCATAACTTCTATGGACAGAATTTCTAGGCGCAGCCGAGGCGTAGAGGGGGTCCGGTTTGGTGGCCTCAGTATTGCATCTCTGCTTTTTGCAGATGATGTGGTTCTGTTGGCTTCATCAAGCCAACAGAACCACATCATCTGATGGGGTAACATTTTATTTCTAGTTTTCACATTTCCCAACAACCCACCATAATTAATCAAATCGCATCTGTGTTGCCGGGTGTGAAGCGGCTGGGATGAGAATCAGCACCTCCAAATCTGAGACCATGGTCCTCAGTCGGAAAAGGGTGGCGTGCCCTCTCCAGGTCGGGGATGAGATCCTGCCCCAAGTGGAGGAGTTCAAGTATCTTGGGGTCTTGTTCACGAGTGAGGGAAGAATGGAACGGGAGATCGACAGGCGGATCGGTGCAGCGTCCTCAATTTACCGGTCGATCTACGTTCCTACCCTCACCTATGGTCACGAGCTGTGGGTCGTGACCGAAGGAACGAGATCCCGGATACAAGCGGCCGAAATGAGTTTCCTCCGCAGGGTGTCCGGGCTCTCCCTTAGAGATAGGGTGAGAAGCTCGGTCATCCGGGATGATCTCAGAGTAGAGTCGCTGCTCCTCCACATTGAGAGGAGCCAGATGAGGTGGCTGGGGCATCTGATTCGGATGCCTCCCGGACGCCTCCCTGGTGAGGTGTTCCGGGCACGTCCCACCGGGAGGAAACCCCAGGGACGACCCAGGACACGCTGGAGAGACTACATCCTTGGGCTGGCCTGGGAACGCCTCGGGATCCCCCCGGAAGAGATGGATGAAGTGGCTGGGGAAAGGGAAGTCTGGCCGTCCCTGCTAAAGCTACTCCCCCCGCGACCCGACCTCGGATAAGCGGTAGAAGATGGATGGATGGATGGACGTATGCAGTATCTGTCTTTATATAAACCGATTTGTCCATGCTTGTATGTTGTTTTTGTATAGATTTTACTCATTTGGAGTTCAAATGTATGCAGTATCTGTCTTTATATAAACCAATTTGTCCATGCTTGTATGCTGAAAGTATTCTGCATGAGGAGTAAAAACTCTCAAAGGAGGAAGTGAAAGGTGGTGCGGGGGGCGGTGGGGGGGTCAAACAAATCTATTTACAGTCCTCCATCTACTGTATGGTGAGAAGAGAGGCTGAGAGCACTACTGGGATTCCTGCTACTCCAATTACCTCTTGAATAGGACACACCGATCCCCAGGCACGGGGTTTCAGTATTTATCCATGAGAAGTGTATCAAACTTACACAACAAATATGACACTAAACTTTGTGCACATCTTACTACTTCTGCTTGCAGCAACAAAAATGCTGGCTAAACTGCACACATTGCACTGAGAAGTTTAGTGTAACAACAGTAAGGCCTAAGGGAGCCTTATTTACAATGATTACAGGTATGATAGCGATGAAGCAGCATGAAAGCACCCTCAGGAGCAATACAAAACTGCCTTTGGGGTCATTACATCAATACGGGAATGATGTCAACAAACAATACCAAAAGTTCACACCCACTATAACTCCAAACTTAAGTTATGTTAGTCTTAATTAATCCGATACATATGGTTTAATTCAAAGTTTAAAAAGAAATAAAACAGGCATGAATTGCTACAAAAGGAACGGCAAAATTTAATACCAAACAAATTACTGTCACATCCCAACCCACAGTAAGCGCTTGTGCAATTAAAAAAGGGACTGTGTGATGCTTTACTTGCCCAACAGGGGGTCATAACACAGAAACAGTGTATCATTAATATGAGACGGAATGCAGTCAACAATCCCGTGGTGTAACTGCTCACTTTGACGAGCCTGACAAAAACTAATTGGTGTTGTTCCTTTTTCCGATGTGCAGCTGTGGTGCCGAGATAAAACATAGATACTTGTAGACAAATTTGTTATGCATAGAAAAATGCAAAGCTGCACAGCCATTTTTCACGTCCAAAAGCAGACATCCACATATGACATTTTTTTGGGGGGATTGCATTGACGCATCTTACTACAAATAACTGAGAAATGAAAAACACATCAGCAGGGATACATTAATTACATTTATTATTTTAGTGTTATTTAGTAGTATATATGGCTCAAAATAAAACCACATTTGTTGCATGTAGTATTTTTGTATTTCTGATTATACTACATTGTACATATGTGTGTCTGAGTAAAATTCCCAGGACTGTATTAGACCCACAATAAAATACCAATTTTATTATACTCTGTCCATTTATTCATCCTGTCAAGAGTTAGACACAAATGTAGACAACAGTTCAGTTTGAAGAAAAAAGAATATACAGTCAATCTGATGCTAGATTTTTCTGCACTGTGCTTGAACAACCCACCCCCCCCTCCGAGTGCCTAAAGGTGTGTGTGTGTGTGTGTGTGTGTGTGTGTACATGGGAGGTTAATGATGCTACCCTTTACTGTAATGACAGTAATGATCACCATAGTACAAGAGCACATCTGGAAGCTTAAGATCATAGGGTGCAGTGGTGAGAAGAGCACACAGGGGAGGGACATGATGCGTGTATAAATCAACGCAATGGGGGTAAGAGGGAAATTACCATAACCATTATATGTCTAAAAGAGACATGATTTAGCATGGATGAGAGGAAACAGGCTTGAAGACAAACAACATTATAATCCGAGCTCAACAATGCAGCAAATATCATTCATATTTTGCCATCCTTTAATATTTCTGTTATTATTGTCTGGCATGCTAAATTGGAACTTTTGAACGGTTACAACACAGATGCCATCCATCCATTCATTTTCTACAGCTTATCCGGGTCGGGTCGCGGGGACAGTAGGTTTAGCAGGGACGCCCAGACTTCCCTCTCCCCAGCCACTTCATCCAGCTCTTCCGGGGGGATCCCGAGGCGTTCCCAGGACAGCCGAGAGACGCATCCCGGGGGAGGCGTCCGAATCAGATGCCCCAGCCACCTCATCTGGCTCCTCTTAATGTGGAGGAGCAGCGGCTCTACTCTGAGCTCCTCCGGGATGACCGAGCTTCTCACCCTATCTCTAAGGGAGAGCCCGGACACCCTGCGGAGGAAACTCATTTCGGCCGCTTGTATCCGGGATCTAGTTCTTTCAGTCATGACCCACAGCTCGTGACCATAAGTGAGGGTAGGAACGTAGATCGACCGGTAAATTGAGAGCTTCACCTTTCGGCTTAGCTCCTTCTTTACCACAGTGGACCGATACAAAGTCCGCATCACTGAGGACGCTGCACCGATCCGCCTGTCGATCTCCCGTTCCATTCTTCCCTGACTCGTGAACAAGACCCCAAGATACTTGAACTCCTCCACTTGGAGCAGGATCTCATCCCCGACCTGGAGAGGGCATGCCACCCTTTTCCGACTGAGGACCATGGTCTCAGATTTGGAGGTGCTGATTCTCATCCCAGCTGCTTCACACCCGGCAACACAGATGCGATTTGATTAATTATGGTGGGTTGGTGGGAAATGTGAAAACTAGAAATAAAATTTTACCCCATCAGGCGCCATCTCATTGTTTGATCATGTATTAGGTGTGGGCGAAATTCTTAAGATGCATTGCAAAGCAGATGTTAACCATTCTGAATCGGTTAAATAATTCATTTACCGAATAATGTAATGCTCGTGGAACACAAAAAGTGGAACGTTGAAGTGCAGCCCCCGACAGTCAATGTGGAAAGTAAGCGCATAGTTATGTGCCATATCATACCGTCCACGATAATACCTGCATTTAAATCAAGTAATAATTTATCAAGTGGCATGAAGTACATCCACCCATTAATCTATCAATCTATATATACAAACCCCAATTCCAGTGAAGTTGGGACATTGTGTAAAAGGTAAATAAAAACAGAATACAATGATTTTCAAATCCTTTTCAAGATACATTCAATTGAATTTAATATTTAATACCAAACAAATTACTGTATCATCATCATGTGAATACATTACAAAGACAAGGTATTTAATGTTCAAACTGATTCACTTTACAACAGCTAAACTATTACACATGACAAAATGTATCGAAAAAATTTGCCACATCAGTGACATCACATTATAATTTATACACCACTTTCATTTTGTTGTGATGAAAAATAATATTTTAAAAAATGATCTGTAAAGTGGCGGTGGCCGACTGGTTAAAGCGTCAGCCTCACGGTTCTGATTCCCGGCCCCGCCTGTGTGGAGTTTGCATGTTCTCCCCGTGCCTGCGTGGGTTTTCTCCGGGCACTCCTGTTTCCTCCCACATCCCAAAAACATGCATGAATTGGAGACTAAATTGCCCGTAGGTGTGGATGTGAGTGTGAATGGTTGTTTGTTTGTATGTGCCCTGCGATTGGCTGGCAACCAGTTAAGGGTGTACCCCGCCTCCTGGCCGATGATAGCTGGGATAGGCTCCAGCACGCCCGCGACCCTAGTGAGGAGAAGCGGCTCAGAAAATGGATGGATGGATGGATGGATCTGTAATGTGTTTTAAGTATGGAGATACGGGTGATCACAAGTACTGTTTTTGAAGTAGTCACGCAGTAAGAAAAAATGAAAAGAAAAAAAAAAAACTATACGAATTGTGTTAGGACGTATCAATTCAATTGAGATTTTTGGCTCTCAGTCTTTTAACCATATGTTACCGCTAAAGAAAACGATCAGAGAATTGAGCATTTATAAGATGTGAAAACACCTAACGTATTACACATCTTAGACATTGATTGAAAGTAGCATACTTTATACTTATTCTGATTGGATGTGTATGCACATACAAGGACAGACATGAGGAAGACATATTGTACACTGTTTTCAAAGTCAGCAGTAGCATGAAAGTCATCAGTATTTATCACCATATGTATTGTGTGTAAGTATTTCATGTCCTACAGCATGCCCTGTATCCTGTTTGAATATATAACTTCTGCCAGGATGTGTGTGGATGACACATTCGACATGTTTTACATAGCAGTGCATCTGCAAAAATACCCTGTGTTTTTGCATATGAAATTAGTGTTTTGCTTTTAATTATTAACTACTATTTGTTTGAAAAAGGAATCTATAATGTGAGAGGGGTCATCAGACCAAAACGGGCCAACATGGTTAAATCCATGCAGACATAATGGATGGGTAATTTAATTAATACTCTCCCCCGGCAGTCACCTTGATGAATGATTGCGAAGAAGGTGTGCGTGTCCGTATGAGAGGCCCTGTCAATCAGTTGTGTAAAATCGGCCTGATAGTATGACAAGAAAGTGTGTGTATGTGTGTTCAGTAAAGACTTACTGTCCTTGTGAGTGTTCTGTTTTCTTACAAACTGTTATGAGTCCATAATAAAGGAATTTGAAGAAGGAATTACTTTGAGGAAGTCAGTGCATTATTTAAATCAATTGTAGCTGTCCTGTGTGTGCGAAATAATCCTCTCCTGTGGTTTTTGCTATGAATGATTCCTCTGGGCGAGGATCTTAAATGTGTTACAGTTTGGATAGGCTGGCAATGAAGAGGGCTGACAGAAAGCTAAGAAGCTACAAAGTATTAAGACAAGATATTTTAAACCACTTTATCCATCCATCCATTTTCTTTACCGCTTATCCTCACTAGGGTCGCGGGCTGCTGGAGCCTATCCCAGCTATCTTCAGGCGGGAGGCGGGGTACTCCCTGAACCGGTCGCCAGCCAATCGCAGGGCACGTAGAAACAAACAACCATCAGCACTCACATTCACACCTACGGGCAATTTAGAGTCTCCAATTCATGCATGTTTTTGGGACGTGGGAGGAAACCGGAGTGCCCGGAGAAAACCCACGCAGGCACGGGGAGAACATCCAAACTCCACAGAGGCGGGGCCGGGGATTGAACCCCGGTCCTCAGAACTGCGAGGCAGACGCTCTAACCAGTCAAACACCGTGTCGCCTGCGGGTTTAACACGTCAGTAAAACTGTATTCTTAATGTGTAAATAAAAATAACAACAACAACAATCAATCTTCAATCAACCTACCACGCACGGCTAAAATCATCTTAAAGTATTATATTTTATAGTACTGGATGAGACTTAGCTCCTTGTTTTTGGCAACAACCTGGTCAAAGAACAAAACAATCAAGATCATTCTCTATTAATTTCACTGTGAGATGTAGGGCTGGCCTTAAAATGAAATTCAAAAATTTCTATTTTCCAATTTTAATCCATTTTCTTTTGCCATTCTGGGATTGGCTTCATTTCTTCTGATACCAGACAAGTTTTGAAACAGTTTTGTCCTGAGCATTAACTTGTATCAACTTCCACAGAAATAATACTAATATTATTTTCTTTACACATAAGAAAATAAGTGGCTCCGTGTGGAAAATGTCCCTTTAGTCAAAACATGTATGTAAACACAATCCTTAATAAATGAACATTTTAATGGTGACTTGACTGGTCCATACATAGAGCAAGAGGAATGCCAAAGCCCCCTCCGACTTTCTAATGCTCTTTTCTTGTCTAGAAGTGTACAGGTTTGGCAAGGCCACCTCGGCAAACTATTTGTGGCATGGAAGCACATACCTTGGGTCAAAAGTTTCCAATATGTGGATAAATAACTGCATTTCCAACATGTGCAAAAAAAAAAAAAAAAAAAAAAAAAAAACAACACTTGGCAACACTTATTCTGGTTTTGTAAACTCCTCTCCAGCCGCAGACATGCTATTAGTGTAAGCAGTGCACGTCAGAGAGGATGCTCTTTGAACTACGAAAGTTACTAAAAAAATGATTTAAAGAAAAATCTAAATGACAATTAAATTCAAATTAATCAATAAAACTGATAAATCACTCAGTCCTGATGAGATTGTTTATAAAAATGAAGCCAGAGTAACAGATATAGGAAAAGTTAAAACTGTCCTACCAGCTCGCTTAAATCGGTCCATCAGGTTTTGTCTGACTTCCCTCTGCAGGTTAAAGTAGTCATCTTCCTCATCAGGCTTCTTTATGTACAGTGGAATGTGCTGGAATACCAGGATGTGTTTTGGTGCCTGGACAAGGACAAACTTATGATGATCTTGTAGTAAACTTATTGATCTCAAATAAAGGGCACAATTTACAGAGGAAGAGGAGACTTTGCTCAGCTGCTCATCCAGCCATGTTTCCTGAGCCTCCTTCAACTGAGGGCAGGCCGAAGCATCATAGAACAACTGTGAGTTCAGAACCAGGAAAAGGACTCCACCCACCTGAGACATTAGAAAGAGCAAAATGATTCAGTCAGTGTTCATGGCAAAACCTCATTAATTCATGCTTTTAAACTATAGTAGCCACAGGCATTAGATTTTTTTTAGTGCTCAATTAATTGATAAATTGTTGTTTGTGCTTCTTTACACTACAAATTAGTTTGTTTTATTCCATATACTTGAATATCCCCATAGGGAAATTTGTTGTGGACTCTGCTAGTCCTGCAGTACACACCACAAACATACATGTAATTTGATTCGAGACTGAATCAACAGCACCTCACCTCTGTTGCAGCCTGGTTGTCCACAAGACACAATTATTCAATTCCACAGGTTTGATATAATCAAATGCAAATGCAATCCATATACAATCAATTAATTGATTATACCCATTTCAAACAATGACAAAAGTGCACGTTTAGCACTGTGTATAAACTGCTATTGTGTAAAAAAAGAAAAAAAAAACTAAACGTGAACAGCGTTAAAGGAATAACATCATAACATACAATGTAACATCTAATATCAAACAATTTCCTCCGGGACACTGGTCAACCTCCAAATGTTTAACTTTTCAAATTAATTTTCCCATAGAAAGTTGCAATAGAAGTAATCTATTGCCATCATAAAATGTAAAAACAATAAAAGGGTCACTCAACTTTAATGGCATTTAAAGGCATTTGTACTGAACTAATTCTGGGGTGCGTCCTGCATGACGACATTGCATGACAGCAGTGTCCAAATTAAAACGCATTTTTGGATGAAAATGTTGGTGGAATTCCAAATATTACAACTTCAAGATTCAACTTTAGAGGTTCCACGAATTTAAAATGTGTGTTATATAGAGTGCAACTGTACTTACTGTATATACAGTGTAGTGGTACAAAATATATCATATTATTGTACAAAATATGTGCGGTAATTGCTTACCCAGAAGCTGAAATAGTCATCCCCCCATGCAGTGCAGTACTGCTCCACTGTCGTCGGCGTGGGGGTGTTTCCTAGGTCATGATTGCCACTGACGAACACTAGTGGGATAGAAGGATCTGTCCCCTTCAGTGCCATCTTTAGGTCTCGCTCCTGATCATTTCTGAAAGGGGTGCCTACAGAGGAAAAAAAAAGCAATCTTGCTCAATTCATAACAACGCAAAGGGCATACCGTTATCGCAGTCGTATAGATCATAAAACAACTTGGACTTGAAAGTTAATTCTTTATGATGCTATCTTACAACCTCAATTCCAATGAAGTTGGGACATTGTGTTAAACAAAACAGAATACAATGATTTGCGAATCATGTTTGACCTATATTTAATTGAATACAGTACAAAGACAAGTTATTTAATGTTCAAACTGATAAACCTTATTTTTTTTTAGCAAATAATAATTAACTTGGAATTTTATGGCTGCAACACATTCCAAAAAAGCTAGGATAGGGTCATGTTTACCACTGTGTTACATGTTTCTTTTAACAACATTCAAGAAATGTTTGGGAACTGAGGACACTAATTGTTGAAGCTTTGTAGGTGGAATTCTTTCCCATTCTTGCTTGATGTACAGCTTCAGCTCTTCAACAGTCCGAGGTCTCCGTTGTCGTATTTTACGCATCATAATGCGCCACACATTTTCAATGGCCTGTCTAGTACCTGCATTCTTTTACTACGAAGCCACGCTGTTGTAACACGTCCAGAATGTGGTTTGGCATTGTCTTGCTGAAATAAGCAGGGGCGTCCATATAAAAGATGTTGCTTGGAGGGCAGCATATGTTTCTCCATGTACCTTTCAGCATTAATGGTGCCTTCACAGATGTGTAAGTTAGCCATGCCATTGGCACTAACATAGCCCCATACCATCACAGATGCTAGCTTTTGAACTTTGCATCCATAACAGTCCTGATGGTTCTTTTCCTCTTTGGCCTGGAGGACACGACGTCCACAATTTCCAAAAAGAATATGAAATGTGGAGTCCTCGGACCACAGAACACTTTTCCACTTTGGATCAGTCCATCTTAGATTACCTCGGGCCCAGAGAAGCCGGCGGGGTTTCTGGGTGTTGCTGATAAATGGCTTTTGCTTTGCATAGTAGAGTTTCAAGTTGCACTTACGGATGTAGCGCCGAACTGTATTTACTGACATTGGTTTTCTAAAGTGTTCCTGAGCCCATGTGCTGATATCCTTTACACATTGATGTCGGTTTTTTGATACAGTTCCGCCTGAGGGATCGAAGGTCACGGACGGGCATAGGTTGACCATGATTTGCAAATCATTGTATTCTGTTTTTATTTATGTTTAACACAAATGTGGAAGCTTAAGGAATGATAACTGTACTATACAATACAACTACATCATCATGGCTACTAACATGATGTGTGGCATTTTAATGGAAGATTTCTACAGTACCGTTTGGTAAACCCAACCTCATCGTTATTCTGAATGTAGCCTGCAGCTAGGTGCATTTATCTAATCTATGCTATAAGATAATGAAGGCTATTTGTTTTACACCAACTTAATGCACTCAACTGAAAGTAAACCATAGAAGGAGACCTTGCGACCTACATTACGCCATAAAATCCAATCTCTAGGCATTAACTTCAATATGTAAAACAGCAGAAGTTCTGTTGTGTTGGTAGAGGTCTATAATAGGTTTTCCGAGCTGTGAGCACAGTTTTTTTTTTTTTGGTGAAAAAAAGGACAAAACTTTCTTCTTCTTCTTTTCCTTTCGGCTTGTCCCTTTAGTGGTTGCCACAGCGCGTCATCCTTTTCCATGTAAGCCTATCTCCTGCATCCTCCTCTTGAACACCAACTGCCCTCATGTCTTCCCTCACGACATCCATCAACCTTCTCTTTGGTCTTCCTCTAGCTCTCTTGCCTGGCAGCTCCATCCTCATCATCCTTCTACCAATATACTAACTATTTCTCCTCTGGACGTCCATCCATCCATCCATTTTCTGAGCCGCTTCTCCTCACAAGGGTCACGGGCGTGCTGGAGCCAATCCCAGCTGCCATCGGGCAGGAGGCGGGGTACACCCTGAACTGGTTGCCAGCCAATTGCAGGCCACATAGAAACAAACAACCAATCGCACACACAGTCATGCCTACGGGCAATTTAGAGTCTCCAATTAATGCATGTTTTTGGGATGTGGGAGGAAACCGGAGTGCCCGGAGAAACCCCACGCAGGCACGGGGAGAACATGCAAACTCCACACAGGCGGGGCCGGGGATTGAACCCGGGTCCACAGAACTGTGAGGCTGACGCTCTAACCAGTCGGCCACCGTGCCGCTCCTCTGGACGTGTCCAAAACTTTGTTTTCCAAAACTCTCGAACTTTGTTTCCAAAACATCGAACCTTGGCTGTCCCCCTGATGAGCTCATTTCTAATTTTATCCATCCTGGTCACTCTGAGAGCGAACCTCAGCATCTTCATTTCTGCCACCTCCAGCTCTGCTTCCTGTTGTCTCTTCCTTACACCTTCCTCCACCCGTTCCAACCCGCTTTGACCCGTTTCTTCACTTCCTGACCACAATCAACATTGCTCTGGATGGTTGACCCCAAGTATGTAAAGTCCTCCACCCTTGCTATCTCTTCTCACTGTAGCCTCACTATTCCCCCACCAACTCTCTCATTCATGCACATATATTCTGTCTTACTTCGGCTAATCTTCATTCCTCTGCTTTCCAGTGCATGCCTCCATCTTTCTAACTGTTCCTCCACCTGCTTCCTGCTTTCACTGCAGATCACAATGTCATCTGCAAACATCATGGTCCACGGGGATTCCAGTCTAACCTCATCTGTCAGCCTATCCATCACCACTGCAAACAGGAAGGGGCTCAGGGCTGATCCCTGATGCAGTCCCACCTCCACCTTAACTTTGTCTGTTACACCTACAGCACCTCACCACTGTTCTGCTGCCCTCGTACATGTCCTGTATTAGTCTAACATACTTCTCTGCCACTCCAGACTTCCGCATGTAGTACCACAGTTCCTCTCTGGGTACTCTGTCATAGGCTTTCTCTAGATCTACAAAGACACAATGTAGCTCCTCCTGACCTTCTCTGTACTTTTCCATCAACATCCTCAAGGCAAATAATGCATCTGTGGTACTCTTTCTAGGCATGAAACCATACTGGTGCTCGCAAATACAAACTTCTGTCCTGAGTTTAGCCTCCACTACTCTTTCCCATAACTTCAGTGTGTGGCTCATCAACTTTATTCCTCTATAGTTCCCACAGCTCTGCACATCACCCTTGTTCTTAAAAATGGGCACCAGCACACCTTTCCTCCATTCCTCAGGCATCTTCTCACGCGCTAGAATTCAATTGAACAAGCTGTTCAAAAATTCCACAGCCACCTCTTCTAGATGCTTCCATACCTCCACAGGAATGTCATCAGACCAACTGCTTTTCCATTTTTCATCCTCTTTAATGCCTTTCCACCACACTTGCCTCTTCTACTCTCCCTTCTCTCTCATTTTCCTCATTCAACTCCTCGACGTATTCTTTCCATCTATCTAGCACACTACTGGCACCAGTCAACATATTTCCATCTCGAGCCTTAATCACCCTAACCTCCTGCACATCCTTCCCATCTCTATCCCTCTGTCTGGCCAACCTGTATAGATCCTTTTCTCCTTCTTTAGTGTCCAACCTGGCATACATGTCATCATATGCCTCTTGTTTGGCCTTTGCCACCTCTACCTTTGCACTATGTCGCATCTCAATGTATTACTTTCGCCTCTCTTCAGTCCTCTCAGTGTCCCACTCCTTCTTAGCTAACCTTTTTCCTTGTATGATTTCCTGTACTGTGAGGTTCCACCACCAAGTCTCCTTCTCTCCTTTCCTGCCAGAAGATACACCAAGTACTCTCCTGCCTGCCTCTCTGATCACCTTGGCTGCAGTGGTCCAGTCTAGTGGAAGCTCCTCCTGTCCACCGAGAGCCTGTCTCACCTCTTCCCGAAAAGCTGCACAACACTCGTCCTGTCTCAGCTTCCACCACATGGTTCTCTGCTCTGCCTTTGTCTTCCTAATCTTCCACCCCACCACCAAAGTCATTTTACACACCACCATCCTATGCTGTCTAGCCACACTCTCCCCTACCACAACCTTATAGTCGGTAACCTCCTTCAGATTACATCATCTGCACAAGATGTAATCCACCTGCGTGCTTCTACCTCCGCTCTTTTAGGTCACCATATGTTCCTGCCTCTTCTGGAAAAAAGTGTTCACTACAGCCATTAGCATCCTTTTTGCAAAGTCTCCCACCTTCTGTCCCTCCAAGTTCCTTTCCTGGATGTCGTACTCACCCATCACTTCTTCATCACCCCTATATTTACTTCACCAACATGTCCATTACAATCTGCACCAATCACGACACACTCTCTGTCTGGGATGCTCAGAATTACTTCGTCTAGCTCCTTCCAGAATTTCTCTTTCACCTCGAGGTCATATCCTACCTGTGGGGCATAGCCATTAATCACATTATACATAACACCCTCAATTTCAAGTTTCCGCCTCATCACTCGATCTGATACTCTTTTCACCTCCAAGACATTCTTAGCCAACTCTTATTTTAAAATAACTCCGACTCCATTTCTCTTCCCATCTACACCATGGTAAAATTATTTTATTTTATTTAACCTTAACCCTAAACCCTGCCCCTAAACCTCTAGCCTTACTGCCTTTCCACCTGATCTCCTGGACACACAATATATAAACTTTTCTCCTAATCATCATGTCAACCAACTCCCGAGATTTTCCTGTCATAGTCCCAACATTCAAAGTCCCCACATTCAGTTCTAGGCTCTGTGCTTTACTCTTCTCTTTCTGCCGAAGAACCCGCTTTCCACCTCTTCTTCTTCTTGGACTTCGACCCACAGTAGCTGAATTTCCACCGGCGCCCTGCAGGTTCACGGCGCCGGTGGCGGACGTTGTTAACCCGGGCCACGACCAATCCGGGATGGAATTATTTGGATGAACGCTCATATTTGTTTGGCAAAGTGTTAAGCTGGATGCCCTTCCTGACGCAACCCTCTGCATTTATCCGGGCTTTGGACCGGCCAACAGATTGCACTGGGTTGTGCCCCCCATAGGGCTGCATTACAAGACTTTGTTTTATACAATTTTTTATAGATTGAGACACAAACTCAATCATAACACCTACAAAAAACAAACCGATATGTTCCCTTCCATCAAAGTCTAATTTTTTTCTACTGTTTTATGCTTAACAGGTAAAAATGAGTCTCTGAACTGGTTTGACATATATGCAGTTGGTCAAATGAATGCAAAAGACGATAAACGACATAAGGCTTGCCAAAACGACATTGACATTGAATGATCCAAATGCAAGGTCGCTATAAATGCCACATATTAATGATAATAATAATAATAATAATAATATTAATGAGGCCGTCTCAACTGCCAGGTGTAAAAGACCAACTAGAATAGGATGAAAAGGACAGTATGGGCATTTTCAACCCAAATCATGTTCCAAACCCAATAAAAGAGTAACAAAAATCATAAAAAATAATTTTAAAAAATGATGTAGTGGGACCTTTAAGGAAATGGCTTTGTAGGTAGTCACCATATGTATGTGTAATCCATATTCATTCATCCATTCTCCATTCCACCTGTCCTCATAATGGTCGCGTGTGAGCTGTAGCCTATCCTTGCTGACTCTGGGCAAAAGGCACCATACAACCTGTACTCGTCACCAGTCAATCACACACATATACAGTATATAGGGCACATATACAGTACACAAACAACCATTTTCAAATTCATACCTTTGCACCACTCTTCAATCAACTGAACATTTATTTTTTTGGAATGTGGGGGGAGCTGGAGTATGCACAGAAAACATAGAACTCTGAGGCAAAGGTGCTAACCACCAGGTAACTAGTGGAGGTAATTGTTGATGAATTGCCAACACGCTTTAAAGCCCTGTTTAAACCCAGGATTAATGTGCACCTTGTCATGTGTGATCTAAACAGAAGGAGACCGTCTGTGTGATTACAACAAATGTTGGAAAGTGTCCATACTTATGGCTCAAGTGACCACTTGTGACTGGATCTCATGTCTGTGCTCTCTGTACAAATATGAATAGATTGGTGCGCAATGAGTATGTACATCTGCTAACATAGATTATATTATGGTTCTATTTACAGAAAACTCTGAATAGATGTTAATGACAGGCCTGAACAGAGCAAAAGTGCACAATGTAGGCAAATCACAGTGAAACTAAAAAATTAAGCACTGGAGGATTTTCAGTTGAAGAGCTGCAACTGTGCTCTTTGCAGATGATGGGGTTTGTTTTGTTTCATTCCACTGTGACCTATAATGATCGCCTGTGACCTATAATGATTGCCGAGCCAGATGGCAGATGGAGGGTAAGGAAGGAAGTCATTATCTTCAAGCTGGTTGGATGTAAATACATAACCAGGACATAACCAGGTACTTAACATTTAGGTATACCTGTGTAATCCTTGCTCGCCTCATTTTGAGCAGTTGGTTTTCGACGTCCACTTTTCCGCATTGAACATATCATCAAATGCTAATAAACAACAAATGGATGAGAACAAGGTCTCTTGTATTTACCTCTAGGCATGTGGCCAAATTTCATTTGACAGTAGACTATGGGCAGCAAGAAACAGATGCACCAATGTGGCGACTGTGCAGTTTACTGAAGCTTAATTTCTTATCATATACATTATTATTAACTTTTAAAAGTTGTGTCTGTAACAAATTTGGAGGCCCAATAAGCAATCAGTAGTGGTTTACCACCCATATGGAATCGGCTTGACAGGTTGGCAGCCCAAATAGTACTTAACAGTTTTGGCTTTTCCCCTCCTGGCTCCTTGAGCTGTCACCGATCGTGATGGAGAGGTTTGTGTGTCCCAATGATCCCAAGAGCTAAGTTGTCTGGGGAATTATGCCCCTGGCAGGGTCACCCATGGCAAACACATCCTAGGTGAGGGACTAGACTAAGCACAGCTCCAAAAACCTCTATGAAGATGAAAAATTCAGGAAGACGTTTTTCCCTTGCCCGGACGCGAGCGCCTGGTGGCCGGGCCTGCACCCATGGGGCCTGGCCAGGCACAGCCCGAAAGGGTAGCGTGGGTCGCCCTTCCCATGGGCTCACCACCTCTGGGGGGGGGTCATAAGGGTCGGGTGCAGTGCGAGTTGGGCGGTAGCCAAAGGGAGGGACCTTGGCGATCCGATCCGATCCCCGGCTACAGAAGCTGGCTCTAGGGACGTGGAATGTCACCTCTCTGGCAGGGAAGGAGCCCGAGGTGGTGTGTGAGGTCGAGAAGTTCCGACTAGATATAGTCCGACTCACCTCTACACACAGCTTGGGCTCTGGTACCAGTCCACTCGAGAGGGGGTGGACTCTCTTCCACTCTGGAGTTGCCCACAGTGAGAGGTGCGAGCAGGTGTGGCTATACTTATTGGCCCCCGGCTCGGCGCCTGTACGTTGGGGTTTACCCCGGTGGACGAGAGGGTAGCGTCCCTCTGCCTTCGGGTGGGAGGACGGGTCCTGACTGTTGTTTGTGCCTATGCACCAAACAGCAGTTCAGAGTACCCACCCTTTTTGGAGTCCTTGGAGGGGGTGCTGGAGAGCGCCCCCGCCGGGGACTCCATCGTTCTGCTGGGGGACTTCAATCCTCACATGGGCAATGACAGTGAGACCTGGAAGGACGTCATTGGGAGGAATGGCCCCCCCGATCAGAACCCGAGCTGTGTTCTGTTATTGGACTTCTGTGCTCATCACGGATTGTCCATAACGAACACCATGTTCAAGCATAAGGGTGTCCACACGTGCACTTTGTGGTCATGTCAAAGGACCTGCGGCCACATGGGCGAGCTGTCAACTGATTACCACCTGGTGGTGAGTTGGCTCCGATGGTGGAGGAAGATGCCGGTCCGACGAGGCAGGCCCAAACATATTGTGAGGGTCTGCTGGGAACGTCTGGGAGAATCTCCTGTCAGAAGGAGTTTCAACTCCCACCTCCGACAGAACTTTGCTCACGTTCCGGGGGAGGCGGGGGAGATCGAGTCCAAGTGGACCATGTTCCGCCAATAGAGGCAGCTGACCAGAGCTGTGGCCGTAAGGTGGTCGGTGCCTGTCGTGGCAGCAATCCCCGAACCTGTTGGTGGACACCAATGGTGAGGGATGCCGTCAAGCTGAAGAAGTTGGACCGGCCAACAGTTTGCACCTCTCGGGCTTTTTTGGCCTGTGGGACTTCTGAGGCAGCTGATGGGTACCGGCTGGCCAAGCGGAATGCAGCTTTGGTGGTCGCTGAAGCAAAAACTCAGGCATGGGAGGAGTTCGGTGAGGCCATGGAAAAAGACTTCCGGCCACCTCTGAGGAAATGTTGGTCCACCATCCGGCGTCTCAGGAGGGGGAAGCAGTGCACCATCAACACTGTGTATAGTGGGGATGGTGCGCTGCTGAGCTCGACTCGAGACGTTGTGAGTCGGTAGGGAGAATACTTCGAAGACCTCCTCAATGCCACCGACACGGCTTCCCATGAGGAAGCAGAGTCTGGGGTCTCTGAGGCAGGCTCTCCTATCTCTCGGGATGAGGTCACCGAAGTGGTTAAAAAGCTCCTCGGTGGCAAGGCCCCGGGGGTGGATGAGATTCACCCGGAGTTCCTAAAGGCTCTGAGATATTAGTTGAACATACTCACAATGACCCATTGTCTGTTAAATTTTCAGAGGAATGTTTCCAACACAATAAGCAAATGTGGCATCTTTGCTGGTGTTAATGCAAGTGATAAGGTTAGAAGATTCTAACATACAGAAACAATCCTCTGCTTTGTTAAATGAACAATTCGGTTGAGGTGGTAAGTTGAATAGAATGCCAACTAGATGCCTCCAAAAGTACCATATACTATATGTATATATATATATATATATATATATATATATATATATATATATATATATATATATATATATAAATAGCTGACAGTCTGACTACAGTCCTAACTATGTAGATTTATCATTCCACCATCACAGATTATGGCCACTTCTATAATTGCTGGCACAGAGCAGAGGCTGTCACACTAATGAAGCTGGAATGGAAGATAGGTAGCATGCACAGGTTGTCACTCAAAATGCTGAGGCAAGTGTTGCACCTGCTAGCTCTGTAATAACCCCACTTTTACACACATTTGGATTTTAAATGGAACAATTCAGCATATTCACATAGAGTCATCATAACATGCTGATGTATTGACTCCACAGGAGAAAAATATTTTTCCTATGCCCCCTGTAATTATTGAAAATTATCCTCACACCTCACTGACTCTTCTAAGTGCTTACCTTTAAGAGTTTAAGTACTTCTTTAGATATTGCTCCATGTTCTCTCTTTTTATAAAACGTATCCAGTAGTAGATAAGGAAGTAAAAAAAAAAAATAAATAAAATAAAATAAAAAAAAAAAAAAGGTTTTACTGCAGAAAAAATAGATCTGTTTACATCACCATGTCAATTATTGTGATTAACTGATTGAATGGTCTGCTCCAACACTGCAGTGCTTATATAATTGTCCGTTTCTTACAAAGAGCAGCTTAGTTGTTAATAAAGTTGTTGTTTTTTTCCCCATCCAACAGGTGTTGAAGTGTGCTAAGAAGTAAGTGTGAAGCAGGGCTGGGCTCGACAGTGACATCATGCCACTCTCAAGGTTCTCTGGAAGAGTGAATGTGACTAAACTTTAGTGAAAGCCATACACCAGATGGGGGGTTTAGGAAGCTGTGGTGCCTTCTGTTTCCTCACACCTCCAGCTGTCTGCCTCAACTACAGCCATGAACTAACAAGTCTATCTATATGAGTCACCCTCATTCAGGAGTCCCTTAATCTACATTTGAGACACCATGATACACCTGGCACTAAGGATGAGCGATAAGAAAAAGAGATACTCTGGGGATAATTGTCCAGGTCCACTGCAGCAACAATATATTGTTTTTTACTCATGAGTTGCCAAGCTAGTTTGGTTCACAGTGAACCACCATTTATCGTGGAGGATACATCCCGGACCCAACCAACGTAATAGGTGAACATATATGATATAGACCATATAAAAACATTTTTTAAATAGTTTTACGCCTCCCATATGCACACATTTAAACAAATGAAAATACGTTTATTTAAACACATTACCATAAATCAACACACCCCAAAATGTTGCAAGTAGGGTTACAATTAACGATTATTTTAATAATCGATGAAACTGTCGATAATTTTTTTTCAATTAATCAATGAATCGGATTAAAACCATTTTTGTCAAATACGGTACATATTGTAGTGTTGTTGTGTTACATACATGCCTGTGCCTTTGAGAAGTGGGGCCTGGTGGGGTCCCACGTGACTTCGGCGAGTCTGCGAGTGTCTTGGCGTCACCTGTGGCTGACAGCACCTCCTACTTGAGAGTGCTTATTGTTTTTTACTTTTTTATAGTTCTCCCAGCCGAACAATAAATGGCAGAAAAGTGCATCGGTGACTGTGGCTCTCCTTTACCACATGTGAGGGCATTACAGTAAGTATATTGTAAAACCTATGAAAAAAAACAATGGATTAAAATCCGACAAACAGCAGTGGCTGCTAGTACTCCTAGTATTTGCCTTTTTTTTTTTTTTTTTCTTCCTTAACACAGTTGCACTAGAATGTGTAGGAAATCAGAAATAATATGCTCCAACCTCATTACCTGTACAGGTGATGTTTTAAGCAACATGTTAACATTCTTAAGCGGAAATATTAATAATAAAATTGTAAATACAATGAAGGACCTTTCGGTGATTTATCACAATATGGAGACGCTGTTAGTCTGCTTTGCATGAGTGCCTTAAATTCACATAACATCAGGTGTATATTTTCTTTTACTTCTCTCTAATCAGCACCAGTCTTGCTATGCTGATGTCTTACATGAAATCATGAATGACAGGCATTTGAAGCGGACATTTTGAGATTGAGAGATTCCAGAAAATGTTGGTGGAATTCAAATGTATCAGTTGTATTTGAATTTAGAGGTTACACTGACATTGGGTTTAAAACCGTGCATACCAGCAGGCTGATATGAAAAGGCATGATGAATGTTTATTCAAATAAGTAAAAACAATATCAAAAGCTTATAGCTGCTGTCAGAAATTCATCTTGAGTTATCAATAGTATATATTGTGAGGGCAACGACACTTTTTCCTTGTGTGATTCTTGGGAAGTGGCGTCAAACTGATGTGAGAACTGGGGGTGAGTGGGATCAAACTTGTGTGATATCAGCAGTAATGCAAAGGCTTCACTGGACTGTAAGGATGATGAGAGATCTAAGCCTTTAGGTGAAGCTTTTGATCTACTAGTCGATCAACATTCCCATCTTCACCCATAGTGCTTTGAAGACTGAAAAAAATCCAATACACAAATAGATGCAACGGTCAGAATGAGTTCGGAAGACAAAAGTTGAGTCGGGGTGTCTCGAGGAGCTGACAAACATTGCTATTCTTGCAGAGGAGAGGGAGCACAATGGAGGGAACAACCTGGATGTGAATAAAGCCGGTAGGTTTTGGACTGATAAAAGTATTTTATGTGTCATTTACCATTGTTTCCTTACAAGGTCTCAAATTTACTAAAGCCTGAGCTCTTAAATCTCTACATGGATTCTATTAATCATTTTAAAAGTATTAGTCGAGGCTCAGCTTGCCTGTAAACCAATTAGATAACATGCACACCCACCTTCCTAAAACCAAAGTCTCAAAAGCCTTTAATAATTCACTATTTGAACAAAGGTTGAGACCCATAGCCAAACACATACAGGAAGTACAAATGTAAGAAATGGTGGAGTTCCCCCGCTTTGTAGTCATAAAAGCTTTTGCTCCTCTGGGAATAGCATGACACAGGTGGGTGTCTGTGGGAATGTCTATACATTCATTCAGAAGAGAAGCTGGGATGAGAACGGTTAACCTATTGAGATTCATGAGCAGCTACCGTGTTACATCGCTACAGTCGATTGATGATTGATTACAAATATGTGGACATATTAATTACAATCATATCTTTGTTCATCTATCCATGCCACCGAAAGATAGTAAAAGGCAGAATAATTAAAATGTTGTTCCATTAGGTGGCAGAAGTTAAAATAAGCCTGTGCTTCACCTGTTGCAATTCATACAAGAGAACATGTCGTGACTTCCTGTAAGTATATCAGCATTGTATTTAATTAAACAGTCCCAGATTTCACACTCTCAATTTGTAGGTAAATTCAGACCAGATCATCAATCTACAGTTTGCCATTCACATCTGCATATACACTGTTTATTATTTATTATTCAGGTACAGTTGCCCCAGTGCTGTTCTCATTCTGCTCAGTCTCATTGCCTGATGTTGTATGTACAGATATTTTTGGACTTTGGATTCTTTGATATGAAAGAATCAAAATAGCAGTTTCCCCATTGCGGGACTAATAAAGACTCGCTTCTATGTGTTTCGTCCCTGTACTTTTGTATAGTGTATTCATCTGCCTTCAGATGCAGTTATTCCATAAAATTTCTGTTTTAGTGAGGGGACTGATGTCCCAAGGAAATCTGTACTTCACATTCATGAGCTTTACACACATGCCTGCAACAACAGACAACGTTTCTTTCACTGTACCATGAAGAAAATGCCGTACACATCCCCAGAGACACCGCTTGAATCCTTTGCAGTGCTCATTAGGAGGCTGTTAAGTCTAGCATGTTTCTCTAATTTAATCAGCTCATCATCTCTAACCTCCGCACCACGACACCCTCCCAACACCCTACTCTTTATCCTCTTCATTTGTCAGCTTTGAATATAAGTGAAAAAAGACTCCAGAGGGTAAAAATGGCACACAGGTAGCTTTTATTACACCTACATTATTCCCAACTACAGTAGAACAGAGCTGCTCTGAGTAAATGTCAGAGCTGAAGAACATTGGCCAGCTAACTATATTGCAAAAACATCATATCAATGTTGGACAGCCATAACAAGAGCTCATTTAAAGGCTGATGCTGTTGATTTACCTCTGAAATTCGGACAGCTATATGAACTCATTTTGCCAAATTGATGATGAGTGCTGTGTAAACCAGCCCATGTACTGTATATTGTTGTAGTGTAACGTCTGTATAAAAGAAGCTCTGGAGGTTACTCTATTGTCAGTTTACATGGGACTGTAAAAACGGATACAAATTATGTCATTGTAACGGACACCCCATTAAAGATGACAGCCAGCAACCCCCAATCTCGCACAGTTCCGCATACCTGCCTCGGCTGCCCCGCTGATCCAGTCTGCATACACAAGATCTAAGGAAAGCCTGGTCCACTTATCAAAAGGAGAAGCATGGGAGACTTAACGTCGCACACGGATGCTAAATGAATTACCAGCCAGTCCAAAGGAGCTCATCAAAGCTGAGACACAGACGTGGTTTTCACTCGGACGCTAAGTTAGTTAACTTTGGCGAGTTGGTCGAGGTGAGACCAAAAGGAAGACTTCACCAAAACTCCAAAAACTTCTTTAACTGGTCCCAGCTACGGCCCCTTTTATGGCCAGAGCAGGACAAAAAAAGGGGGGTGTTTACCCCTTCTCTACCACTTTCACGAACACAGATTGGCTGGACTGCCTTTTGGCGTCATGTTTCCATTTTAGGATTATTTTGGGTCTTAAAACCAGTGGAATAAAATATTAATTATTGGATTTAAGATAACGAGACCACTTCCTCACCCTGCATTGTTCCACGCTCATCCTCTTTCATACCTGTAATGAATGTTTCAACTGTTGTGTGGTGTGGGGGACATTACTATTTTCCATGTGACATTTGTGGTGTGGGGTGAAATATTTAATCTGGTTCAGTTAACAGCATATTCGGCGTTAGACATTCAAGTTTGCAATCCAGTCACTAGTGGCGTTCATGTAAAGTTCTTAAAATATTAACTCCCAGTCAAGTCACAGAATGTCTTATGAACCCATGTCTGTAGTGCCGTTCCGTCACCCGTGGGTGTCGCTGTTGCCTGTTCCAAGTCTCATGTGGTGGTACTCAACAGAGTGGAAGTGCCTTTGTTGGTGCGCTCCTTCGAATGGCGGGGAGTTAATTAACTTGGCATCCTGGGGCGAACTCGGCTTCTTTGGGTCTCCGCTTTGAAGCGCCAGGCAGCCGTGATTCACTTAGCGTCAGCATGGCAAAGCAAATGCCTGTGTCTTGTTTTTGATGGTTTATGGAGTTGATTCTATTAGAGTCTGCGTGTGACGTTGCGTCTCGCCAGCGTCTGTCGTTTACCTCGGCGGGGAGCGGCGGTAGTGCGAGGCTGGGGTGCCGGGTGGCATGTCCGCTACAGAGGGGTGAGCAGTGAGTGAGAGTAGACTTCACATTCTGGGTTTTCTCCTGGCACTACGGTTTCCTCACACATCCCAAAAACATGCATGGTAGGTTGATTGAAGACTCTAAATTGCCCAGAGGTGTGAATGTGAGTGCGAATGGTTGTTTGTTTCTGTGTACCCTGCGATTGGCTGGCGACCGATACAAGGTGTACCCCGCCTCCCGCCCAAAGATAGCTGGGATAGGCTCCAACAGCCCGCGACCCTAGTGAGGAGAAGCGGTAAAGAAAATGGATGGATGAATGAGTTATCAAGGCGGCACGGTGGACAACTGCCTCACAGTTCTGAGGACCAGGGTTCAAATTTCGGTCCCGCCTGTGTGGAGTTTGCATGTTCTCCCCGTGCCCGCATGGGTTTTCTCCGGGTACTCTTCGGTTTCCTCCCAAATCCCAAAAACATGCATGGTGGTTAATTGAAAACTCTAAAATTGCCCGTAGGTGTAAATTTGAGTGCAAATGGTTGTTTGTGTGCCCTGCGATTGGCTGGCGACCAGTTCAGGGTCTACCCCGCCTCTCGCCCGAAGATAGCTGGGATAGGTTCCAGCACGCCCACAACCCTAGTGAGGATAAGCAGTACGGAAAATAGATGGATGAGTTATCAAACTGTTCCCTGAAGAATCCCTGTCTTTAGTTTTTTGTGTATGCACAAACTCATTCATGACTCTACTGCCTCGTTTTTTTAAATATAGTATACGCTGCTGATTTCAGAAACTACAATCATTGTTCAATACAATCCTCCAATTTCTTTCATTTCTGTTAACAGTTCAATTATATGAGTGACATTCTAGTTTCGATTGGGTCAATGACATTGTAGCTTGTGAGCAAAGGTTTCATTTCAAGAGAATGCTGTCATTGTTTTGCCTTAATTCATTCCTTCTGATGCATTAAAAAAGATAAAGGGGAAGCAGGATCACAAGGGTACGTTTGTGTCATCAAATGACAGATGTCAAAATAAGGTAAGAGATTGCAAACAGCAGCTGTTTACTCAAGATTGAGGAAAGAAGTAAAGAGAAGATGTCAGAGTGAGGCAGAGGAGAATATAGAGGGAATTTATTTGAGAACAAATATACAGTTGACAAGTTCCTGTCACCGACAGGCAAGCAGCATTGACAATGGCAGTTGACAGCTCGCTTCCCATGGCCACCACTGATTCATTTTGCAATGGAAATAGTTTTAGGGCAAATCAGGCAGGGTCAGACAGCCATTACAGGGAAGAGCTGTTGCTCTCATACTGTATGTAACTCTAATGCTAAGTGATATACAGTAGTTCCCTTTTGGGACTATGAGCAGTTGGTAAATGATTTAATGTATACAGTACATTATGTTAATCATCATCTTTTCCTTCCGGCTTCTGCCGTTAGGGGTCGCCACAGTGTGTCATCCTTTTCCATGTAAGCCTATCACCTGCATGCTCCACTCTAACACCAACTGCCCTCATGTCTTCACTCACGACATCCATCAACCTTTTCTTTGGTCTTCCCCGAGCTCACTTGCCTGGCAGCTCCATCCTCATCATCCTTCTACCAATATACTGATTCTCTCTCCTCTGGACGTTTCCGAACCATCGAAGTCTGCTCTCTGTAACTTTGTCTCCAAAATATCAAACCTTGGCTGTCCCTCTGATGAGCTCTTTTCTAATTTTATCAAACCTGGTCACTCCTAGAGCAAACCTCAACATCTTCATTTCCGCCACCTCCAACTCTGCTTCCTGTTGTCTCTTCAGTGCCACTGTCTCTCATCCGTACATAATGGCTGGTCTCACCACTGTCTTATAAACTTTCCCCTTCATCCCAGCAGAGACTCTTCTGTCACATAACACAACTGACACCTTCCTGCCCCCGTTCTAACCTGCTTGGACCAGTTTCTTCACTTCCTGACCACACTCACCTTTGCTCTGGACTGATGACCCCAAGTATTTAAAGTCCTCCACCCTTGCTATCTCTTCTCCCTATAGCCTCCCTCTTCCCCCTCGACCCCTCTCATTCATGCACATATAAACTGTTTTACTTCGCCTATTCTTCATTCCTCTCCTTTCCAGTGCATGCCTCCATCTTTCTAACTGTTCCTCTACCTGCTCCCTGCTTTCACTGCAGACCACAATGTCATCTGTAAACATCATGGTGCACAGGGATTCCAGTCTAACCTCATCTGTCAGCCTACCCATCACCACTGCAAACACCCTAACCTGCTGTACATCCTTCCCATCTATATCCCTCTGTCTGGTCAACCTGTAGAGATCATTTTCTCCTTCTTTAGTTTCCAACCTAGCATACATGTCATCATATGCCTCTTGTTTGACCTTTGCCACCTCTACCTTTGCCCTACGTTGCATCTCAATGTATTCTTTTCTCCTCTCCTCGGTCCTCTCAGTGTTCCACTTCTTCTTAGCTAACCTCTTTCCTTATATGATTTCCTGTAGGTTCCACCACCAAGTATCCTTCTCTCCTTTTCCTGCCAGAAGATACACCAAGATACACCTGCCTGTCTCTCTGATCACCTTGGCTGTAGTGGTCCAGTCTTCTGGAAGCTCCTCCTGTCCACAGAGAGCCTGTCCCACCTCTTCCCGAAAAGCTGCACAACACTATTCCTGTCTCAGCTTCCACCACATCGTTCTCTGCTCTGCCTTTGTCTTCTTAATCTTCCTCCCCACCACCAGAGTCATTTTACGCACCACCAGCCTATGCTGTCTAGCCACACTCTCCCCGACTACTACCTTACAGTCGGTAACCTCCTTCAGATTACATCGTCAGCACAAGATGTAATCCACCTGCGTGCTTCTACCTCCGCTCTTGTAGGTCACGATACAGAAAATGGATGGATGGATGGATGGATGTTAATACAAACAAAAATATGTTTTAGAGTGGACTGACAGGCAGCGGCTCCATGTGCCAGGGCATTGACAATCTCAAACTAGGTCGCAATTTATCAAATGAGAAACACGTTAAAACGAATCTTTCCTTAAGCTACGTCATATACTGTATATTCTGGGTACAAGCTGAAACTGGAGAGAGATTCACACTGCGATGGTTGGGGTGTGTTGGTCATGGCTCTGTATGTTTGGTAAGATGAACGCTCCTGGTTAACAGCTTAATTTGGACATGCGTTATCATTGGAAACTTTATGGTAGACACCTAGACTGGGAGAAAAAGGTATGTGAAGTTTGTGTGGTATTAGTTTAAACAGACTATTTATTCTTGTGATTTAGCTGGAGATCAAACTACATTTAATAACCTATTTACGCCGAAGTTAAAGAAATTCCAAAGGCCAAAGGGATGTTCAGCGGAATACATAGTGGTTGTCCTCACTGATGCATTTCTACTTTGGCCTTGAACCAGACTGGAGACATGAATTGATGACTAATGTGTTGAGCACATGATGTATTCACTGTTTTAAAGGTAAAAAGAAGGCACACTACTGTTGTCTAAGACCGTGATATTAAAAAACAGGGCAGAGAACTAACATCTATATCTATTTATTTTTTCTTCCCAACGGTAACAAAAGCAAGAAGCACAGCTAAGCTGGGCTGATCAAAAGCCGAAATCTTCTTCAGAATAGAAACTAAAGCTTCCAGAGAATAGCCAGGAGGGCTGTGCTTTTTCATAGATAAATATCAGCCGCTGTCATAAGGGAGGATGTTGTTTGCAGACTGGCTGGGAAACAGAGCAGGCTCAGGCTCAAACCTTCCTTGGCATGAAAAATCCTACATCGCTGAAGCATCCCATTGCTTTAAGACAAGTCAGTTAATTTGATCAGAACAATACAAACGAGGGAACCTTGCAATAACAAGAATCCATGTTGAAATACAGGCCATACAGTGTATATATGAAAAGTATATCTTTTAATCAGCCCTAGGAGCTTTCACTCTCTGCAAAAATCAAGCAAAATCATGTTTCCTAGAAGCTTTCTGCTTGATATCATCACTGGTATGAAAAAACAGATAACTTGCACATCTAATATATAAAATTAACAGGATTAATTTTTTGCTAATTTTATTGGGGGGGGGGGGGAAATCGTTTATCATTTTTTTAAACACTCCCTGGAAGTGAGCTACGTGGAAAATACAGCGAATGTGTCACCATGCTGACAAAACAAAAGACAAAACAAGTTGATAGGAGAAATGGAGCAATGCACGGATAAGTGGAAGCACAGCTTTGTGTTTCGAAATAGTTAACCACTATCAGAAATTTGGGGGCGTCATTTCAAGCAATAAAAAGAAAAGAAATAGGTGCTGCATTTTCTTGAGGCTGCCAGAGGTCCTGTATGATGCTCTTGGGGCCATTTCTGTATCATTTGTTCGGACTAAAAGGCTACACAGAGTTTAAACTCATGGAGCTGACATGAAGCCCTCTAACAAAAATTGCCAGCTACTCTGGTGATACTACCATTTTATTTTTACTGTCCATTCGCCTGCATATCTACTGGGAAGTTCCCCCCAACAATGTCTATTGCTGTTCGTCTTTAGGATTTCATCTTACACTTTCTTAAGAGACCTACAAAAGCGGCATGCTACTATACAAGGTCACAGGAGAGACTTGCCACAAGCAAAAATCAATGAGAAAATGATCTTAAATCTTGGCACATCAGCAAAACAGTTTCTCGTTTTCCAGGTACAGTAATCTGTGCATATTCACAGTTTATTATTCACTAATTAACCTATTGTATTTTTTTCCCCTCTGGAACCTATACCCAGCTATTCGCTCACCTATTTGCGTTCCTTGTATGCCTTCTAAAATGCCCTAACATGCCAAAAGATACCACCAAAGACTGGCTATCTAAATAGGAGAGTAGTACAGGGATTGATGTCAAGGAAATATGTCAACGTGATAGAGCTGGACTGAGACACATCCTTTCTATGTCTTTGGAGGAACTACGTTTAGCTTGGGTTGTTAGGGGAAGTTTTGGAGTCTTTACCACATGTGCATATACATGCACATTTCCGGTGCATTTTTTTCACCGTTAAATAAATCATCCCCAAGTCATTTTTTAAGAGTATTTGAAATGACCTTAAATGATTTTGGGATACTGGTTTGTGGTGTATTTACGGTTTAGACTATTAATCAGATCGGTTCCTGTCCCCCTACGAGTACACAGTCTCGACTGAATCTGGATTAAACTTGGTTTTAACAGATTCTGACCCTTCAGAGATGTATGACATTTGTGACATATAGGTTTGACAGAGATGAATTGTTAAGATTTACAAGTATTTTTTCTGATAGGAAGTAAAGGAGTTATAGACCATTCCAGAGTTAAACTATGTAAGCAATTTTAATCTTAACTCTTTTGTATGAAAATAAATTAACCATTGTTAATATTAACACATACAAAAATAAAACTGTCTCAATTTCAATGACAACAATCTAAATTTTTAAAATGATCAATTATCACTCAAGTGTGAAAACAAGTTAACTACAGTTTACAATTGTAAAACAACTAAACATCATCAATAACAAATGACAACACCTGTGGTGATGCTGAAGTCGTACTATGAATATTTTCTGCTGATTTCACATAACGTCTTTTCGGCTTTGTTTGGAGTCGTATTAGTTGAAAATAGTATGATCTGATTAGGGTGCCTCCCGGACGCCTCCCTGGTGAGGTGTTCCGGGCACGTCCCACCGGGATGAGACCCCGACCCAGGACATGCTGGAGAGACTATGTCTCTCAGCTGGCCTGGGAATGCCTCGGGATCCCCTCGGAAGAGCACTAGGAAGTGGCTGGGGAGAAGGAAGTTTGGGCTTCTCTGCTGAGGCTGCTGCTTCCCCCACGACTCTGATCAGCGGAGGAAAATGGACGGACGGATGGATGGATGGATTTGTTGTTTCACCTTGAATTGTATACTAATTGTACTTTGAAAATCTAAATCGTTTGATACTCACTGAACTGAGCTCTTGTGATACAATGTGATGTTTCACATGACATCATTCACAAAGCAGGTTCAAATGTCTATGTTGACTTTGGAGCCATAAGTTACCCATACATTTTGTACAAATGTACAAACAACCTCAGGGATTATTTTTTTATTTCATAACACTCAGTTTACACTCATGTGTGTTCTCCGGTTAGTGCTGGACCTGAGAGGTTCCACTTTGTTTGAAATATGTCTCCAATAGAAGATAGAGTACATCCGAAACGGGTCGATTAGATCATTTCCTCATATGCCATTTTTTTTCAAATATCATTAAAAATCCGTAATTTCCGTCTTTTGAAACCTCTGCAAATTAGACTTTGATTTGGATTGGCAAAGCTACCCCAATTATTTGGATTGGAAAATGCTTACAAATCAATATGGTTCAATAATCAATCCCTGGAAATTGTAAGGACATTAACTGAAAATGAAAATTGGTAGGATGCTGAAGATGTAATCTGGCTGGATAGGTGAAAATAATCCTTAAAATTTGATTTGATGGATTGGGCTTTATGCTTCGCAGGGAGTACAATAACTCCTATACAAAATTAATTACGGTATCTTATCACTTGGCGGCACGGTGGACGACTGGTTAGAGCGTCAGCCTCACAGTTCTGAGGACCCGGGTTCAATCCCCGTCCCCACCTGTGTGGAGTTTGCATGTTTTCCCCGTGCCTGCGTGGGTTTTCTCCGGGCACTCCGGTTTCCTCCCACATCCCAAAAAACATGCATTAATTGGAGACTCTAAATTGGCCGCAGGCATGACTGTGAGTGCGAATGGTTGTTTGTTTCTATGTGCCCTGCGATTGGCTGGCAACCAGTTCAGGGTGTACCCCGCCTCCTGCCTGATGACAGCTGGGATAGGCTCCAGCACGCCCGCGACCCTAGTGAGGAGAAGCGGCACAGAAAATGGATGGATGGATGGATAACATATACATACCATTTTTTATGTATTTTTCTGTATGAATTCTCACCAAAATGTAACTCAAGAACACCTAACCATCAAAAACAGTGCACATCAAGAGCCACACAGGCAAACTGATCCTAACATGATAACATGCTGATCAAAAGCAAAACAGTCATATCATGAAATATTAAAGGGAATACCAAAAGGGCTCTTTTTACCTGGCATGGCATGGACCAGGTCGCCACACAGCACCATAAATTTCGGGCGAGGACGCAACTGGTTCATGGCTTCCACCACTTGTTTGGTAAGTCCAACTTCCTCTGCCCATTCATCTCCACCACCGTCGCAGTCACCCTCTCGCCATGCCTTCATCAGGCCCAGCTGGGGATCTGCAGCCTGGATGAAGTAGAATGGTCCCGTCCACTCATGCTCGATATCTGCAAAGGAAAACATTTATCAAAAATTAAGACACACCGTGGTTTGCATTATCCATATATGAATATAAATATAAATCTAATCACTCTCGATAGTCATTAAAATTATCAAATTGTGACCATCTTTCTGTAAAAGGAAAAGAAGCATACACCACTCAATCATTGATAGCAATGATACATGATGTCCTGATGGGCATATTATCCACCCATTCTCAATACCACTTATTCTGTTCAGGGTCGCGGGGTGCTGGATTCAACCCAGATGACTTTGGGCAAAAGGTGGACGACACTCACATTCACACCGTCACTGAGGGGGAACTGAACCCACGCTGCCTGCACCAAAGTCAGGTAAATCCACCACAATACCATCAGTGACATGGGCATATTAAAGGAGACATATTATGCATTCTTTTCAAAATATTAAAACGTGACTAATTCTTTGTCATTCTTCGGTCAAAATAAGGATTATAATTATATCACAAGGAATTACAACAGGCGGCACGGTGGGCGACTGGTTAGAGCGTCAGCCTCACAGTTCTGAGGACCCGGGTTCAATCCCCGGCCCCGCCTGTGTTGAGTTTGCATGTTCTCCCCGTGCCTGCGTGGGTTTTCTCCGGGCACTCCGGTTTCCTCCCACATCCCAAAAACATGCATGAATTGGGGACTCTAAATTGCCCGTAGGTGTGGCTGTGAGTGCGAATGGTTGTTTGTTTGTATGTGCCCTGCGATTGGCTGGCAACCAGTTCAGGGTGTACCCCGCCTCCTGCCCGATGATAGCTGGGATAGGCTCCAGCACGCCCGTGACCCTAGTGAGGAGAAGCGGCTCGGAAAATGGATGCATGGATGGAATTACACTTGTCACACTCTGGGTCAGCCCACTCGGTTTTGGGTGGCAGTTCTGTCTCATGAAATGTGAAGTATCATGTAAGCTTTTGTTACCATGACGACAAGGGATGGAGCTAGGGTATGCGGCAAAGCGAGTGGATACGTCGCACATTTTTTGTTACATGTAGCAACTTTTCCACCCCTTAAAGAAGCATGTTCCTTTTTTTAAAAAAACGCGAGGCTCAACAAATCAGTTGCCTTTTTGTGGTGTTATTGAAGACTTCTGGAATTTGGAGAATCCCTCCAGAGCAGATGCTCGCCCCACTGCATCCAGACTCCAAATGAATGGTGCTAGTGTGAGGCATACACTGGCTAAGTTAATCATATACACCCCTACCTCCCCATAATGCCAGCGCCCACACAGATTTTACTGAATGCTTGCTGGTGGAGGCAGCGTTTCATCACCAAGCCGTCAAATTAGACTTCACCTAAATATGAGTAGCAGTGTGGCGCATGACAACACCAAGCACAAAGTCCCTCCACCTTTACATCGACAACTTAGCTGCAAACACTCGAGTAATTTCTCGTGTATAATGCGCACCCATGTACAACCACAATGTTTTTAGCAAATAATCATTAACTTAGGGACAGGGTCATGTTTACCACTGTGTTACCTCCCCTTTTCTTTTAACAACATTCAATAAACGTTTGGGAACTGGGGACACTAATTGTTGAAGCTTTGTAGGTATAATTCTTTCCCATTCTTGCTTGATGTACAGCGTCAGCTGTTCAACAGTCCGGGGTCTCCGTTGTCATATTTTACGCTTCATAATGTGCCACACATTTTCAATAGGAGACAGGTCTGGACTGCAGGCAGGCCAGTCTAGTACCCGCACTCTTTTACTACGAAGCCACACTGTTGTAACACGTGCAGAATGTTTCTCCAAAACCTGTATTTCAGCATTAATGGTGCCTTCACAGATGTGTAAGTTACCCATGCCTTTGGCACTAACACAGCCCCATACCATCACAGATGCTGGCTTTTGAACTTTGCATCCATAACAGTCCGGATGTTTTTTTGTCCTCTTTGGCCCGGAGAACACGACGTCCACAATTTCCAAAAACAATTTGAAATGTAGACTCGTCGGACCACTGAACGCTTTTCGACTTTGCATCAGTCCATCTTAGATGAACTCGGGCCCAGAGAAGCCGGCAGCGTTTCTGGGTGTTATTGATAAATGGCTTTTGCTTTGCATAGTAGAGTTTCAAGTTACACTTATTGATGTAGCGCCAAACTGTATTTACTGACATTGGTTAAGTTTTTCCTGAGCCCACATGATGATATCCCTTACACATTGATGTCGGTTTTTGATGCAGTGCCGCCTGAGGGATCGAAGGGCACGGGCATTCAATGTTGGTTTTCAGCCTTGCCGCTTACATGCAGTGATTTCTCCAGATTCTCTGAACATTTTGATGATATTATGTACCCTAGATGATTAAATGTTGTTGACCAAAACTGGCCACTCATGCCAGAGTAGCATCTGCTCCATTTGCACACTGACTGAGGAGTATCTGCAACATTTGCACAATCAACATTGTCCCAGACTAGCGTACTACTCGCTTGAAGTCTCGGCGCCCTTTGCACAATGGTCATTGCACCGGACTATTGTAATATTAGTCATTCGAACTGCTCTAAGTGCTAGAGGACTCTGCATCTTTTTGCACAACTGTCCAAAAATAAATAAAAAAATAATGTACCGGCATTACCAGATAACTAGCAATCCTTTATTGCTCAGTGACTGTTTTTCTCAATGTCTTTATGTCTCAAACCATTCACCAGTTCAGGGTGTACCCCGCCTCCTGCCCGATGACAGCTGGGATAGGCTCCAGCACCCCCGCGACCCTAGTGAGGAGAAGCGGCTCAGAAAATGGATGGATGGATGTGTGCATACACCTTTTTATAGAGCTGCATGGGGATCTCAAATTAATCCAGCAAGCTTTTTGTTGCTCCAGGAGCAATTTAGAGAACAATGGATCTCTCTGTAGTCAAGATATATGAACTATTTTACAGACAAAGAGGAAGATTTTAAAACACACACACATAGGCTGTACACATCTTCAAACACAAATCGGAGCTCTCCCATGTGGCAGACGCTGAACTCGAAACATAATTATCTTCATGTTGAGATTGAAACACAAAAACTTTGCATTCAGTCAATTCTATAGATTACTTTGCATGTCTTAAATTTTCCAAGATTGCATTAAAGGCAGCCATCATTAAACAAACTCAAATGGGTTAACTAAATGTGTGTGATTCAGCATATATTTATGTTGTGAAACGTCAACATGTCCCATTTCTTAAATTTTAAACGTGAATCATAACAAAAGGGCTGCCGCTGTGAAACATAGTTCATTTTTGCACGTTTCAGTTCCAGTTCCCTTTTCTACTAAGAGTTACGATTTGTCTCTGTTGTAAAGTTGCCGAAAGTAAATTTAACACAAATACAGCGACCACATCGAATGATAACACACGATGCATAAAATGACTGAGAAAATTCCATCACCTTTGTACTGTGCTTGGTGAAACACTAGAATCACAGAAGTGAATGAATAAAGACAAGCTGATATAATAACACAGAACAAATAAAATGTTCCCATGTGAGCTGGAGGCTGTCCAAGCTTGGCTTTAACTGCCACGAATATACTGTTAATGCAACTAAAAACACAAGTTATGTAGTGGTTTCAGACAACCAGCGAGCTCAACTTATTGCAATGTCTGGAGAGCGAAATTGTTAGCCTAACAGTTTCGTAACCGGAGCTAAGAGCTAACGAAGCGCCACTACCTTTACTGAGTCCACTGAATGTCCGATGTTTAGCCCTGAGAAAGATATCGTCCGTCTCAGCCATAAGATTCAGGGGTTATGAAGTTACTCCAAGCCTCAGCTATTTGGCGAGCTGGCCTCCTGTCACGGTTGCTGTGCGGCTGCTGCCTCGGCTAACCCGGGTGACTATCGGTGATCGATTACAATGCCTGTTTGTCTGCCAGTGACTTCTGCTCAGGGGAGCCGGGGCTGTGGCGTTCACTTGCAGCTTTGCTTGGGACATTTAAGTGTTCTAGGAATTGTACAATAACAAAAAAATAAAAGTATTCTATTCTTTCTGCAGTGTGTTAATAATTGAACAAAAAACGTTCAATGATTTGTGTTTTTAGTCTGTCATGACTAAGATGGTGCAGAATTTTCATTTTCAAATTAATGTGTTGAGCCCAAAGTGGTCCCAAATCCCTAACTTGCAGCTGCTATGGTGTAGGTGGTGTATGGTATGGTATGTAGAACTGCACTTGGGGTGTTTCAAAACTATAGCCCCACTCGGGTAGCTAAATGAAGTAACCAAATTATTGAAATATAACTCAGCGAAACTGATGCATTTGCTCCATGTCCCAAGCTTTGATTTGATTGTGCAAGTGGTAGGCTACTGCTGCAACTTCCTGTCGGCCTATGCTGTATTTTTATAAAGCACATCCACAGTTGAAAAACACCTTAAACATTGGCACACTGGTTTGTGCCCACTCAAATTTAACACAAGCACCTAGGACAGAGGTTAGGGGTTTCAGCACCACGGATAGGGCTTGTTCTAAATCAGTAGATCCCACCTATAGTAACTGTCTAGATTTGACCAATCCATCCATCCATTTTCTATCCTGCTCATTCTGTTCAGGGTCACATGGGAGCTGGAGGAGACTCAGTGGTAGATCACCCGCATGCATCCATTTTCTACAGCGCTTGTCCTCATTTGGGCCACATGTGAGCTGGAGGCTGTCCAAGCTGACTGTGGGTGAGAGGTGAGGTACACCCTAGACTGATCGCCAGTCAATCACAGGGAACATGTAGACAACCATTCATGCTCACATTCACACCGATGGACAATTTAGAGCAATGATTCTTAACCTGGGTTCAATCAAACTGAACCCCCACTGTGTCATACTCTTTTGAGGAAAATAAGAAAGGTCAGCTGTAAACATACAATATGGATTCACGTATAATGGAACGTGATGGGAGTCAGCGTCCTCAATGCATGAGTTGCAATGCCAGGTTGAGTAATTCTAGTCCTAAAGGAAGCTCCGTGGAGATTAGAAATGCAATGCTGAATTTATGGTGAAGAGTGCCTGATTTGATGAAAAGGCTACTCAGCTTGTTCTCGGCTTTGTACCCATCAACAAACCAATCCGAACAGCATTGTACAAAGTTGATCGAAACCAGGGCAAGATACTCATGCTGTTTGTTACAACGCAACTTTGCGAGCAATCCTTTTCGAGGAGGGTAGAAATAAAAATGAAGAAAAAGAACAGACTTTGTATATATATACCTTACTGTACTCTATATTTTTTATTTGAAAAGACAATCACATTTTATTATTCCAATTACAGTTAAGAGTTTGGTAAATGCACTATGGGCCACTTGGGCTAAACGTGGGCAACACGGAGATTGGTCTGAGCTTCTGGGTTTGAATCTCTTTGGTTTTCTGTGCACAATTTGCATGTTCTTGTATGGGCTTTCATCAGGTACTCCAACTTCTTACCACATTCCAAAAACATGCATGTTAAGTTCATTGAAGACATTATCCATCTGTGAATGTGACTGGTTGTTTGTCTATGTGCGCCCGGTGATTGGTTGAGTCCAGGGTCAGTCCAGGGTGTCACGAGCCTCTTGCCCATATTAAACTAGAATAGGCTCCAGCTCACCTATGACCTTAATTAGAACAAGCACAGTAGAAAATGGATGGATCGTGTGCTACTGAAAATTTACCTGCATTCGATGATTCTTAGTCACTTTAACTATTGCATAACCAGTTGGTCCCAGGCTGGTCAGAATGCAAAAAAACCATTGGAAGTTTTGTACAAACAAGTAATTAAAGTGATGGATAAAAAACCAAGGCACTATCATCACTGTGCAATTTTAAAAAAATACAGTCTTTTAAACTGGGACCGTCTTCACATATTTGCAGATTTAAATTTGATTTATAAAGTACTGCATGATCTGGCCCCAGCTCCTCTGGCTGAGTTCATCAGCCAAAGAAACAGCTCTGAGCGTGTCACTCGAGGCTCTGTCAGAGGTGACTGTCTCATTCCTCTGCGCAGGAGCACTTTCAGTAAGTCAGCCTGGTCAGTGAGGAGCGCTGGTGAGTGGAACTCAGTACCTAAGGAGGTTAAACTGCTTACAACATACAAGGCCTTCACAAAAAAACTGAAAATGTGGCTAGTTAACACCTATAGCTGCCAACACTAAAAGACAAGTATGTTATGTTGTCTTTTTGTTATGATCAAAAAAATTATGGTTTTATTCTCTCTTAATAGTATAGTTTGATTATGTATCCTGTATTATAATGTCTTGTAGATGTATTTTACTGCTTTTTTACATCATGGCCAGGGGACTACAGATGAAAACTAGCCTTCTGGCTAATTCTGGCTTTTTTAACCATGTGTACTTCATGTGTTTTATGAAATTGCATTGTCCCCTTTCAAAAATAAACTGAACTGAAGTACCCTAGTAAACGATTGTAGGAATGCTGCATGCCTAAATTACCAAATTTGGGCCCATTCCTGATTAAGATTAAAATAGATACAGCGACAAGTCACTGATGGTGTCATGGTTCACTAGCCTGACTTTCGTGCTGGCAGCGTGAGTGCATTTCCCACTCAGTGAGAGTGTGAATGGTTGTCTGTCTCTGCGGCTGTGTCTCAACTTGGGGTCTGCACCCTTCACAGGCTGCATTTGCAGAGTGGTCACATCCTCACGCAGTGCAAAGGCTTTCTCAATTCAATAACGCGCAAGGCTCCCTTGGTTGTGGGATGTGTCCTAATCTGTTAGGATGGTCCTTTGGGAGCAAATTTCTTTTCTTTTCTTTTTTTTACCCATCCACCCATCCATTTTCTGAGCCACTTCTCCTCACTAGGGTCGCGGGCGTGCTGGAGCCTATCCCAGCTGTCATCGGGCAGGAGGCGGGGTACACCCTGAACCGGTTGCCAGCCAATCACAGGGCACATACAAACAAACAACCAATCGCACTCACAGTCATGCCTACGGGCAATTTAGAGTCTCCAATTAATGCATGTTTTGTTTGGGATGTGGGAGGAAACCGGAGTGCCCAGAGAAAACCCACGCAGGCACGGGGAGAACATGCAAACACCACACAGGCGGGGCCGGGGATTGAACCCAGGTCCTTAGAACTGTGAGGCAGACGCTCTAACCAGTCGCCCACCGTGCCGCCTTTTTTTTAACCCATGGTAGCTAATAAAATGCAGTGATACTGCTCGTGTGATTAGTTTCCTTTTTTTTAACTGAAAAAAATTCCGGTATAGGTAACAGGGTTCACAAAGGAAATCAAGTGCTACATTTTAAGACAGCAATTTTTAGATAGCAGTTGGAGAAGCAGGAATTATATATTAAATGAATAGGGTACAATTTACAAAAAGCCAAAAGTTCAAATAATATTTGTATTCATTGGATTGCTGCAGGCGGCACGATGGTCGACTGGTTGGAGTGTCTGCCTCACAGTTCTGAGGACCGCAGTTCAATTCCCGGCCCCGCCTGTGTTGAGTTTGCATGTTCTCCCCGTGCCTGCATGGGTTTTCTCCGGGCACTCCCGTTTCCTCCCACATCCCAAAAACATGCATGGTAGGTTAATTGAAGACTCTAAATTGCCCGTAGGTCTGAATATGAGTGCGGATGGTTGTTTCAGTTCAGGGTGTACCCCGCCTCCTGCCCGATGATAGCTGGGATGGGCTCCAGCACTCCCGTGACCCTTGTGAGGATAAGGGGCTCAGAAAATGGATGGATGGATGGATGGGTTGCTGCAGTGGATACGATTCTAGCAAGAAAGACCATGGTGTCTTTTGTCTGTCATCGCGGGTGTTCTCCACTCTCCAGAGTACGGACGGGTGCATGTCCCCACTGTGCATGTCATGTTGTAGTGGCCGATCTACACTGCAATGTCACTAAGAATGTTATAATAAAGGGGCAAGAATAAAACAAACAAACAAACAAAAACAACTTCAAAACCATATCATATCATAGACAGCTCCATAAGCTATGTAATTAAATCAATTGTTTACAAAACTATTTCAAAAATCATTCACTTCCAGTCCTCCATGATAACATGGATTTCTTTAATTCAATAGCCGTCAATGGCAGTGAATGATAGCTCTAAAAAACAAAACAAACAAACAAAAACCTCACACTTAAAATATCAACAAGTGTTAGGTAACTGAAGATTGATAATTATAAATTAAAAATGAACTATGACTCATGATAACATTTGTTTCGGTTAAAATACTGTAACAGGTTGGAAATGAATATGCAGACGTCTTTCTTCTGAAAAAAGCCCCCACACATTTCATTACATATGTATGACCACGTGATGCTATCACAACAAAATGTCTTGAAGGCTAGATTGGCACCCCATTTAACAAGGGTTGACACAGGCTTCAGAGGCACCAGTCATTTAATAATCATAGAAAGGTTTGGCAGTGATTAAAGCAACAATCACTTATTTGTTTTAACGTACTGTACAGTGGAACCTTCAAATTCAGAAAATAAATGAACACCTGGAAAGACAATAATTTAATTTTTACTTGAAGAGGCAGCACTTCATACACTGTATGTAAGTGACACGTAGACACAACACCAGACACAAGTCCCCCCCCCCAAGTCCAACAAAGCGCTATCTGGCCTCTGAAGTGGCTGCAAACTTTATTAAAGTTTTAAACTAATGTTTTCCACTCGTTTTACCTGCCCGCCTGTGGTTTTATTGCTAATGATTTTCACAGTAGACTTGGTCAAGCCTGGACCTGGATACTAACAAAAAATACCCCCCCCCCTCCCCATAGAGAACTGAAGCGGTCAAGAAAATATAAAAAGAAGCTGCAGGATAGCAGAGGGAAAATGGAGAAAAAAATCAACTACAAAATATTCTGTGACCCACTTAAATCTTATAACAATGCTTAAAAGTTCAAGAAACACATCCTTTGCCTTACTAATCACCAACCATTAAAGTAACCCCGTTTTATTTTCCACCACTAGCCACCTCTCGAGTCTAATTTTAATACCTCCACTTTAACCCCAATTGACACTCTCTTAAAGGATTTTGCAGACCACTTTAGAGAAAAGATTGAGTGCATGATCATGTAATATTTTATCTTGTCGTAACATGATTTTAAACACATTTGTGTGCTTCCTGCTTAGATGCTTAACAAAGTTCTTAACCTACCACGTCTTTTAGACCCAATTCCAAAGTAATCCCCCCAACCCCCCCCCCCCCCAAAAAAAAATTTTTTTGATGGATATTTTAGAGAAGAGCTTTCAAACATTGTAAACTTCTTTCTTCTGACCAGCACCTTCACTGCAGCCTTTAAAGCTGCAGTGGTGGGACCCCTCTTGAATCGGAGCAATTTAGAATTTAAGGACATTTACTGGACAATATCTAACCTAAGATTTTTAAGCAAGATTTTAGCAAAACCTGACTTTTTAGCAAACTACAATATGATATTCTTGAAAAGTATTAGTCTGTTCTTTAGGGCGAACCACAGCACCAAGACTGAGCCAGCGCTGACAACATAACAAACACGTGTGCTCTCTACAAGTGGGTCTTCTTCATAGAGGCAACCAACCAGAGGAAAGTGGGCGGTCTTAGCCAAATATGGACAAAGTGGATGCAAAACTGGGTCAAACAGAAGTAGCTGTCAGAAGGGCCTTTTCTGGACACTCGTATGACAAAAGAAAGGTTTTTTTTTAAGGAAATTGACACTTTTATACTAAGTCCATGTTAGAGAGTCACTCTATGGAGGTCTCAATAGCCAAAATAAGGGACATTTAAGGTTCTCTGACAGTTTTTTAAGAGTCTTAATTGTCTTGGGCGTTCTTAACTTTCCGAGTTGCTGTTATCCTTTTAAGTGTGAGTGTGTTTCTGTGTGGACGAGTGATAGTAGTGGGTTGATTTTAACCATGTAAAGCACTTTATGTTCCATTTGTTGTTTGAAAAGCACTTTATAACTATACAGTTTGTTTGATTGAGTGATTGATTGAGGGATGGATGGATGGGGCATTAATTGAATGATTGATTGATTAAATACTTTCCACACAGTTATTAAAGGTGTTAAACAACTTGACCCTTGAAGAGAATTTTATTTCCTATAGGTTCGACTGTACTGTATATTTAGCTCTTTTTTTTTTCAAAAATGTTTGGCTCCTCAAAAAAATTAAAAAAATTAAAACATTTGCAAGAAACATGAAGAAGACACACTTGATTTGCTTAAGTGGACCAGATAAAAGGTTGTGATCGGCCGGATCTGGCCCTCTGGCCTTGAGTTTGATGCTCGTGCTTTTAAGGAGCCTGCATGGTTGCCATGATGTCATCACCGTTACAGTTGCTCAGTGAAAAATAATAACACTCCCCCAAATAATGTAACCTATTAGTGGGAAAACAGCGTTCCCAAATAATTCCTTGACACAAGGCGCAACATAGTAAACAGCATAATCGATGGCGCTTGTTTGTTTTATATTAATGCTGGACCTCTGCTCGGAGTCTCCCTCCCTCTCTCTCTTCCTCCCCCTCCCGCCTGTTTTCCTCCTCCTCTCTTTAGCGCACGAGGCTCTCTCACCACATTTCTCACTGCGCTCTCATCCTCGGTGCTGCATGTGTCTCTGGTGCGTTAAGAGCGCGCCGATGGATGCGTAAAGCGCAGCACTCTTTGAGTGGGGGGGGGGAGGGGGGGGAGGGAACCATCTTTCTGATAAAACACACAGAGCAACTAGTGCTTTGAATCTCGCATGGTTTTAGATGATGTTAGTAAAGATGTTCATCAGCTCGGATGAAGGTGCTCTGCTGTTTGGGTGTATGTTTCTGGACTTTTCAGCGTGGCATGACCGCCTGCCGTCTTCGAGTCTCGGCGTTTCAGCGTGAAGTTCAACGGAGGAGGAAGCTACCATGAGAGGCGACTCCTTTCTCCTCGGCTTCCTGCTGCTCAAAGTTACCGCTCTGGTGTGCAAGGCTGACGGGGAGCCGGGCTTGCTCGGGGGCTTCGTGATGATCGCCACCTCCAACGGCTCCAGGGAGGAGGAGACCGTTTCCGAGGAGACCCCGCACACTGAAGACAAATGCCGGGGCTACTACGATGTGATGGGCCAGTGGGACCCTCCGTTTATTTGCAAAACGGGCAATTATTTGTACTGCTGTGGCACCTGTGGCTTTCGCTTCTGCTGCTCCTACAAACACTCTCGACTGGATCAGAGCACCTGTAAAAACTATGACACCCCACTGTGGATGAAGACCGGCCAGACTCCGTATAAGAAAATGAACAAGATGCACGACAGCACCAAAGACAAGACCAACTTAATAGTTTACATCATATGTGGAGTTGTGGCCATTATGGCGCTTGTGGGGATTTTCACCAAATTGGGTCTCGAAAAGGCGCACCGTCCTCAAAGAGAGAACATGTACAGGTAAATGTTGCAGGTTTAATGCTTCTCAAAAATCTGGCACGTGCACACGTAGCCACTTGGTGGTGCTCAAGCACCTGCCCATTTGACCTGAACCAAAACGTGCCCTTTTTGCTGCAGCCCATTTTTGTCTTCATTCAGCAATATTAAAAAAAAATACCAGTGTTTTGAAACCTGAAAAGCATTTATTTGAGTCTTTAGAATTGAGAATTGTACATATGCTTTCCCCCACCCCCCTCCTTTCAAAAAAAACTGTTTCAACAAGGGTGTGTTAACCTTTAGTATCCACTGTAGCCTCCCTTTATCTCCTTTGTTAATTGTTTTATTATTGACGGTGTTGATTGTGTGAACATAAATTAATACTTAAGTTAAATACCACAGTTTTGTTCTTAATTGTATGAATAATTTTGCTGATGGATACCCTTTTTTGGCTAAAGCACATGCCCCCAAAATGTCTATGCAAGTGCCTGCTTCTCATAGTAGCCAACTAAAAAAAAAAAAAAAACCCACAAATAACCCCTCCTTTTGTGTCAATTTGCTAAATTGGGTCTACATTAAGCCAACTGTGCGCAGGTTTACATCCAAACTCCCAAAAATCCAAGTGGATGGGCGACTGTTTTCCCTTTCTCAGCTCCACGCATCCGCTGTGCTATGGCATAACATTATGTGAGCCACGCTCCTCTCAACAGGTGGGGGCGCTTTCTTTCACCAGAGTATAAGGCGGCTTTGCGCTCCATTTCTTCAAATACTCTCACAGGAGCTCAACGGCATGTGCAATGATCATAGAAAATGGCGTAACTTAATTTGAACAAAGTAGTAGTTGTGTCAATCTTGCATCGGCTATGCAACCAATTGTATAGAAAGATGCTGCATAGCACAGGCTTAGTGCAGTTCAGATGAATAATCAAATCTCACACATAAATGCACGTGTTACTTCATTGTGGAAAGGATGGGGGATTGTAAACACATAGTATGCTAAAGAAATGCTACTGTATTAAGAAGTACGAATCAACATGCTCATTCAGCAACACAATAGCAGAAAGGTAAACAGAAACCCAAATTAGAGTGTCCAAAAAGGTAAAAGGATGCTGCATGGTTCCCTCGACCATCACCTCTGTTTCCCTCTTCCAATGTGGTACAGGGCGGTGGCCAATGTGCTCCAGGGCGGGTGTCCAGGTGAGCAGTATCGGGGAGAGGAGGCCCAAGGCATGCATTCCAATCACTATGTTTCCAGGCCTGCGAACCTCCGTAAGTTAGTTTGTTTTTCGCAACTGTTGTGCCCTGCTACTGTAATGCTTCATTTGGCAATCATTTACTGAAGCTTGAGTCTGTACATTTTGGTGTCTGCGCAAGTTTGGTTATGAAACTCCGAGTTTTTATGATTCCAACCCCAAATGGCTGAATACGACATGTACTGTATGTAGCTTCAGTAGTATTTTTTTTTCATTTTTTTTTTTTTTACTTTTGCACTAACCAGATTATGCATGATTTTCACAAAGTATGTGCATTATGTGGTTCACGACCACGTGATGTAACCAGAATAAGAAGTGGGTGTGTGAGTTGAAGAGAAGTGAGTGTGTGTGTGTGTGTGTGAGAGAGAGAGAGAGAGAGAGAGAGAGAGAGAGACTGAGAGAGAGAGAGAGAGAGAGAGAGAGAGAGGGGGTTTGTTGGCTGGGAGTTTCAAGGGTGGTATATGGGGTAGAGCAGAGAGCATCCGAATGCCATCTATTTATGCAGAGTCCCGTGGGCTGCTTATACTGTACTACCAAGCTTCATTGTGTTTTAACATCCAAGATCACACAACATAAACGCACAAATATGAACAGACCTGATGATGCACTATTAATATGGAGCAGTGCTACCACTTCAAAGTACTTATAAGTCTTTAAACCAACAACCAAAACCAATTGTCAATGTTTGGGTGATGACCTCTGCTTAGTTATACAATTAGTGTTCCTTTCCTTGTGTAGTTCCATTTCCTTAGAGCCTTTAAAGCTCCACAAGCCAGTGGACACTTACCAGTGAAGATGCTGATCTTTTATAGGATTTGACAAGCACTATTGACTGCTGCCAATGCCATAAAGCGTATCTTTTTGTGTTTATTATTTTGTTTATTTAAAAAAATATTTAATAACAATAATATTTTATCAAACTGTATTTGAGAAATACTGTCGCTGCATCACAATAGCCATTCCTGACAAACAACAAGAACAACTTTGTGATAACAATACATCACTGGGTGAGAAAACATAGGTTGCTATTATTTAAAATTGTTGGCATGAAAGCGAAAAAAATAACACTTGCAGTTTATTGCTCTTTGTGAGTGGGAATCTTTTTCTGTCCTCACAGTGGGAGAGATGAGATAGTGGGGTAGCCTATCACCTGAGTGGACGCTACTGTGAAATGGCGATTACTATTTGTAGTGCGGAATCTACACTCTGAACCCTCTAATCCTCGGGCTTGTGGGTAATCATATGTGGACTGTTATTAACCTCTGAGATCGGAAAAAGGAGCCTCTATAGAAGACAGCCAGCCTGATTGGTTCAGGGCTTCTTCCACTGGCATTGGAAACGATTCATTACAGGGGCAGAGAGGGGAAGTTGGCTTGGAGAGGAATTAGGTATGGATTTGCTGGATACACACATTAGTCATGTTTTAAATAATTATCAAAGGGCATTATCGTATCAGTGTGAATGCAAAGAGAAGGCAAGAGGACAATGAATGCGTTGTAATTGCAATGCAAAGACAAGTGCTAAAAGGTTAAATGGCCCACACGCTTGTGCTGCTGAAAGGAGATTTGTTCCCATATAGCGCTGGTTTGTGCTATAAAATCTATTCTTAGCGCACATACTGATTATAGCTGATGGGAAGATTACCTCATTACTGGCATCAATGGACCTGGTCTGGCAACTCTTTGCGGTCCTTGGCGAGGGAATACAATTCCTTTAAGTCTTTTGTGAATGTCAATCAACAATTTTTCTGTGAATAGAGCTCTGACGAGGGCTGCTGTTTCATCACATATGTACTCCCCTCGACAGGACACTTTTCATTCTTTTGTCAAGAGGGATTCAGAACTGCAGGCAATCATGCTTAGCTGCGTCTGTGATTGTTTTTAACCACAAATGCACGTTCACAACAAGCGGGAGACAAACAATATTAATTAATAAGGCAATGGCCTGACCTATTAGTAATGTTGGGGAATCTTGTGCCTTTGCAGGCGCCCTGGCAGTCTACTAAGAATGGACATGTTACTTGTGTTTATATTCCCAGCTGGACTGACTGGCTGGCTGACTTTGTCTCAATACCCAATAGTGTCAGTTTGAATCCTCAAAGGCTGAAAATCCTGCAGCGTTTCACTCTCAGCGTCAAAGAGCTGAAGAGACAAAAAAGGGAGGCTCGGGGAAAGAGCGGAAGTGAGAATAGGCAGAGGGAACAGCATAATGTACTGGGGAGTATAAAAGATCTTAGTGGCAAATACCCACATTGATGGTAGCAGCCATCTCTGAAGCTCTGAAGGATTTCCTTTTACAAGGACTGTATGCATAGAAAACCTCTTGGGCAATTGGAACTTAATTCAGGATAACTTTCAAATTGTCTTTTTGGACTAGAAACAATAATCATGTCTCATCTCAAAGTGAAACCTCAGGAGCTCAGTAGCATGCTGAGCTACTGAGATACTACTGATTTTCTATCGCGCTTGTCCTCATTAGGGTCATGAGTGAGCTGGAGACTATCTGACCTCACTTTGGGCGAGAGATGGTGTCCACCCTGGACAGAGTTTTCAATGAACTTAAGCATACTTTGGGAATGTGGGAGGGAACTCGAGTCCCTGAAGAACACCCTGCAAGAACATGCAAACGTCGCACATGAAGGCCAAAGCTGAGAATCGAACCCTTAATCTCTAAACCGGAGGCAGATGCACTAACCACTACTGTAGATCACCACAATGCTTATGCTGATCTACATTTATTTTATTTTTTTCCAGAATTCCCCTAAACATTTCCACAGAAAGGGGAGAAGGAGGGTAGCCATTCAAGGATCAAAACTGCAATCATAAACCTTCATACAAGTGAACAATTGGTATTCAAGTGTAAAAACCAACTAAACACTTTCTCAGCTTCAGTGACAAATGTTCAATGGGGTAAGGGTGAGCCATGACACAGAAGATCACTTTCAAAAACATTCTTGATTGTCACACGACTGTGACAAAAAGTTCATCACTGGTTATAGTCCATCCATGCATTTTCCATACTGCTTATACTCATTCTGGTTGAAAGTGAGCTGGGGCTAACTTTGGGCAAATCGCAGCGTACAACCTGGACCAGCCAATCACAGGGCCTATGCAGGCTAGCAACCATTCATACTCAGTCACACTAATGGACAATTTAGCCAGAGCGGAGAAAACTAACTAACTAAATTACTATGTAATGATAATAATAAAAACAACAATACATTTTTTTTTTTTTTTTTTACAAATATTCACTGTGTAGTTAAGTAATTATGGCAGATTTCCACTTACCTACAAATTCGGGTTACGTCGCAACCATAGGAACCGAACTCCGTCGTAAAACCGAGGACCCCTGTAACGCAAGGGTGAGTTGCGCCCTTTAAAATATATGAAAACTGAAAGAAAACACATCACCTTAACTTTAATAGCAAGTCATACCATACCATATAAATTGTGACGCTAAATGTAAATGTAAACTTTTTTACGCAAGGCGTAGTTTCCACTGCACATTACTGACAGAAGGTAGAAATTTAAACAGCAACCGATCTTACCAGATTTGAGAGCAGGGTTGTTCTCATACATTTAACACATGAGTGGATGGAAGTCCATTTAGGAGTACAGTTGCTCAAACAAGCGGTGTTGTCGGTAATTTCATTTATTATTTAATAATTTGACAAATGCCTTTCATTTGTCAAACTTGAAGGATGAGATGATAAGTTCCCATAAACCCATAAAATGCTTACAGGCTAGAAATAATACCGCACTGTGGTGCACACAAACCAAAATATCTGCGGCAATGGATGCTTTGACTGCCGAACAATTAACAGCAATACATCCCAGTCGGATTTAATTAACAGGGTAATTGTATATTAGTATGAATGAATCATTGCTCCGATTTCTCACACTTTAATCAATATTGACAGTGATGTATCTGACATTGGGGGTCTCACATTAGAGCTTCAGGTGCACGGGTAGCTGTAATAAGACAAAAGAGATTGCTGCATGCACATGGAGTACGCTGTATTCACAATGCAGTTCCCCATTTGCAGGATTAATTATCTTCTCCCAGCAGTTATAATATTTTCCTAAACATTCCGAGATAAGAAGATAAAGTTTGAATAGGTAATTTCTTGTGAGATTGCACAGGCATGAGGAAAGGCCTTGTCTGCAAAATACTCCATCTTCGCCTTATGAATATGAATATTTGTGTGTAAGCGGAGGAGCACACATGAGTGGTTTTTGCTACTTTTTTTGTTTTTTTTAATGCACTCTCCAAACCTGTCAAAAAGAAGCTGGCTGTATCCCATAAAACAAGTGGCTTGACCTTTGTGTCCCTGCTGTCACTGAAGCCTTCACTGTTTCACATCAGATTGCAGAGTGTCAGAGCGGAAGCGAGAGCCTCAGTTAGAGATCCGAGTCACAGGGCAGGCTGAAAATACATAGGCGAAGAGAGGCTGTGAAAGCGAACATGACTGCGCAGGACCGAGCTATCTGTGACGTGTCTGTAGTGTAGTGCTTTCTGCTTGAAGCTCAGCCTGATGGGAAAAGCAGAGAAATCTGAAAGGAGGCCTATTAGGCATTTTTATTTTACAATTTAAAACAGTTACCAAGAGTCTTCATAACATGTCTCCGGCATGCTTTCATAAAAAAAAAAAAAAAAAACTAAAACTAAAAATGAAGAATTACGTCCAATTTACACACCCTATTTCGCCAGATTGATACTGCTTGGCCAATGGTGAATATGGATCGACCGTGGTGGAGCGAGTGGATTAAACAGCAGCTTTTCCCAGAGCCTATACAGTGTGGAAATTTTGCACCTATCAAAAAAAGAAAAAAAAAGCGTTTTCACTCATGGAGGCAGAAGTTCATATGCTACACTGTGTGTATGTGGCACAGTTAGTGACTCTACTGATTATTTGAGCTTAAAAGTAACGTAGTTACTTTGCTGATTACATTTTTCAAAAGTAACTAAGTTAGAAAAAAGTAACTTTTTAGTTACTTTCGGCAGCTGCCAAGTGGCAGGAATATTATTTATCTACAGTACAAAAAAAGCATTAGCTTAACCGTACCCATTACTTGTACTTACGTACTTGGTACGCCACACAAGTTACAGAATCATGTCATCAACATGAAGCAATAACTTAAAATAAATCAGCAACTTAGTGCAAACTTGACATGCTAGCACAATAGAGTAAGTTCCTAAACATAAACAAGCACACCATTCTCAGTACACTGCCGATTGTGGTCCATGAAAGCAACTGTGTGTGTGTGTGTACGTAAACGTGAAAGTGAGTCACACACACACACACACACACACACAAACACACCATTGCTCCCACCACAGTAATTTTGATGCGAAGAACGAGAAAACTTTTTTTCAACCAGCTCACAGACGAAGTTGAGAGTTCTCACTTTTCATTGTAAATATTATTCAAGCTAAGTATTGTGATTCTTTCAGTGAGTCAGTCCTGACCCTCGATGACCGATTGATGATCGCGCACTCGGTATGAATAATTAACCCACAATGCATTGCACGTTTAATCCATCCATCCATTTTCTGAGCCGCTTCTCCTCAGTAAGGTCGCGGGCGTGCTGGAGCCTTTCCCAGCTGTCATCGGGCAGGAGGCGGGGTACACCCTGAACTGGTTGCCAGCCAATCGCAGAGCACATAGAAGCAAACAACCACTCGCACTCACATTCACACCTAGGGGCAATTTAGAGTCTCCAATTCATGCATGTTTTTGGGACGTGGGAGGAAAGCGGAGTGCCCGGAGAAAACCCACGCAGGCACGGGGAGAAGATGCAAACTCCACACAGGCGGGGCCGGGGATTGAACCCCGGTCCTCAGAACTGCGAGGCAGACGCTCTAACCAGTCAAACACCGTGTCGCCTGCGCGTTTAACACGTCAGTAAAACTGTATTCTTAATGTGTAAATAAAAATAACAACAATCAAATACACTTTTTACTCAGAAAAATAACACAAATAGTGTGGCGACAGTGAAATCGTGCGTTTCTTTGCACTTTTATGGTATTCCACCGTCACTGTGCATTGTAGAAACAACAATCACTTCCCAATCACTTTCTTCCTTTTGTTGGGAAAAAAAAACAAAAAACAAAAAAAAAACAATGGTCTTGGTTAAAATGCTACTCCACACTTGGACTGCTCTTTGTTTGAATCACCAGCTACTAATTACTGTTTGGTGAGAGAGAATGATGATGCAAAAGTAACTATTGTTGGATTGAAGAAGTAACTGTAGTCTAATTTCTTTCCTAGGAAAAGTAAAGCTTTACTTTGCTTGTTACTCAAAATGGTGGATTTTTTTTAGTTACTATGTAACGCGTTACCGGCATCACTGGTGGTTACTATGTGTATTAGCCCCACTGTTACGCAACAGTAGGGCTCACAGACCCAAAAAAAGAGTAGTTGACAGAAGTAGGCAGATAAAAGATTTACTCCAGATTTAATCCAGATTTAACTATGTGATAGAGGATGGCAACTTTTTTTTTTTAGAATTGATTTTGAAAGTTTAGACCTTAGCGGACGTCTGTTCTCTGTGTTCTTGTTTGGCATGTTGGCATAATAGCATATTTTAGAATTCTTTTTTTTTTTTTTTTCATATTTCATTTTTTTTTCAAATTTCAAAGTCTTTCTCACTAACTCCCATGCTTGTAAAACAGCTAAGTGTGAGGCAGGAACATATTGTACCCTTCGTGTACTTATGCCTATGCTTGTTTCTCTTATTGGAAAGATATCATTTACATATGAGAACATAGCTGGATTGCTCCGATTGTATGGGCTTCAGATTGCACTCTGTCACAGGTTATTAGTTACAATATACCTTGGAGAAGACAACCAGACAAAGGCAAGGCACAAGACAACAAGGCAGTAAGTCACAGGCTGGGAACCTTGCAGTGTTCGATAGTGCCTCTTCAGTCTCTCCAGGGTCTCTTTTCCTGCACCCTTTCCCTGCCTAATTATCTTAATTGAGGCCCCACAGCAGCCACAAGACCCCATTAGACGCCTGCTCATGAAGACCCAGGCGCCGCACAGTCAGCATCAACTTGATGACAGAAATCCACTCCGTTTAGGCACAGAGGGAGCGTGGACAGGAAGCTGTCAACACAGAGAGACCGTGACTGGGAAGCTGTGAGATGAGAAGGAATTTTAGTTTTAGCAAATGATGAGAAATAAGAGAAGTCTAGTAAATGAGTGGATTTTTTTTTCTTAAAGAGCTTTTACATGTAGACCAAGGCTCGCAGTCAACTACCCCCTGAGTTCTATCCATCCATTTTCTGAGCCGCTTCTCCTCACTAGGGTCGCGGGCGTGCTGGAGCCTATCCCAAACAAACAACCATCCGCACTCACATTCACACCTACGGGCAATTTAGAGTCTCCAATTAATGCATGTTTTTGGGATGTGGGAGGAAACCGGAGTGCCCGGAGAAAACCCACGCAGGCACGGAGAGAACATGCAAACTCCACACAGGCGGGGACGGGGATTGAACCCCGCACCTCAGAACTGTGAGGCTGACGCTCTAACCAGTCGGCCACCGTGCCGCCCCCCTGAGTTCTAGTTCACTTGATTTGAGGGAACAGCTGTGTAATGTATCTGGGCAACCTGTGAAACAGGTCTAGAGTACTGCCTGTGTACATGAAAACCACAAACCATTGAATGCATTTTGCTAACATACAGGTTATCAGTAAAATTTCTATTGCTTGGTGTAATAGCGAATGACCCGAGCCGACAGTTTGAAAAAAGATGACAAAATAAACTCGTTTGGCTGAGTAGAGCGCAGACCTATGCAAAGGTTGATCCATTAACATAATCCAGTTGTGTTAGTTTGTTGATATTATAAAGCCACTTCCTGTTTCAGAACAGCGGCACTGGTTATATCTGGTTATATCGTCAGCCTCACAGTTCTGAGGACCCGGGTTCAATCCCCGGCCCCGACTGTGTGGAGTTTGCATGTTCTCCCCGTGCCTGCGTGGGTTTTCTCCGGGCACTCCTGTTTCCTCCCACATCCCAAAAAGATGCATAAATTGGAAACTTTAAATTGCCCGTAGGTGTGACTGTGAGTGCGAATGGTTGTCTGTTTGTATGTGCCCTGCGATTGGCTGGCAACCAGTTCAGGGTGTACCCCGCCTCCTGCCCAATGACAGCTGGGATAGGCTCCAGCACGCCCGCGACCCTAGTGAGGAGAAGCGGCTCAGAAAATGGATGGATGGATGTTTCAGAACAACCAACTTCATTGGAATTGGGGTTGTAGCACCATAGGAGTATCTACTGTAGACAGCGCTGGCAGGCTGTCACAGAATCGGATGAAAGAGCTCCCATCGTTGTGTTTAAACAGGTGGTTATTGCCACTGGATTGTAATTAACTGCGACACTGACTCGTTTTAATCATTCGATATAATAAGAGAATGGCAAATATTTCTGTCACAGGAAGTCAAGCGCAAACCTAATTATTAACCAAAACATGTTGTAATAGCAGAAAACACAGTGGGTTTTATTTGCGACGCTTGGGTGTGTTTGCTCAGTTGAATGCAGGCATCTTTATTATTCAAACTGCAACGTTCCTGTGAACAGTAATACTTCTGACTGTTGAACATACCGTGAAGGCAAAGCTCATATGGCATTGTTAGTCCACATGTGGCTGTGTTGTGCCGTGTTAAATCCGGTGTAATCTGCTTCTATTACAACATTGTTATTCTAATGGTTGCAATGCTCTGTGCTGCTTATACAATAATACAATATCACTGGCAGAGCTGTACATGTTACAGCTATGTTCTAGAATGATAATAGACTAGAACTCATCATCCTAGAGTGCGTGACGAGTGAATGAGGGCGAGTATGAACAAAACTGTGCATGTTTTTAATGATTTAATGATAGCCTTGTTTTGAATGATTTGGCAAAAAGCAACAACATCACTTTTCATCTGTAGATCCATCAAAAACAAAACATTTGGGACTGTGGACTAACTGTGTCGTGGTGGAATTGTGAAAGTAGTCCAATTGTGACATCACAATTCAAAACAGTTTGTGCAAAACAATGGGTAGCTCACATTTAATTAGCTGTGCAATTTCACACTTGTGGGTGTACAAGCACACTAGAGACCCAACTATTTGAATAAAAACAATTAAAATGTCAAGTTTCCATAAAATGCCCCTATTAAATGTATCACCAAAAAAAAAAAAAAAAAACAATACAATGCATTCCAATTAAGATGCGGTACGATAAAAATGGAGAAGGAACTAGTTTGTTGTAGATTCCAGACAAGCCAAGCACAGTTTTATTTTCTACTTTCGGTATTATGACAATGTATTCATGCATAGTGCTGATCTTCCTAATCCCTATTTCACACATGCATATGGACACCAAAAAGCTCCCAGTCATGTGCCACTGCAACATGCACACACTTCTCGTCCTGCAGCCTGAGGGCAGGCAGCAGATTTTCCTGGATCACTGCTTGATGCCACTAGCCATGTAAAACTCACAGCTCACGCTGAGGCACATTTGTGAACCTTCGCGCGATCCGCACGCCGCATCCACGGCACCCGAGTCTTTAGAGGGGAGGCTCCGTTCATCTCTATCTTGCCCACAGGCGTCAGTATGCCCTGGCTCATACGCCACCCTGCCCGGAGGAGGAAGGGCCACATTGGCGCCACTCTTCAGCTCACCCTCCCGCCCTCTTGCATACATATGGACACCAAACCCACCACCCCCAGCCCTGCTGGTGCCGGCCTGCGGCTAGGGGACATGTGGCTGGTCAAAATGCGTCATGATGCTGGGCTTTTTGCGCTGACAGAGCTTGTGTCTGTCTGCGCTTGTGTCACATTACCAGCCTGGAACACCTCACCAAAACACCACAGTTTTGTTTTTTTATTACTCTGATTGCAGCGCTTATCCTGCTTCATTTCTCCTCGACCTTTTAACTGCTGTTTTGATTTTTTTCTTGAGATTTATCATCAAAATCTGTTTACCTCATGTTAAGAAAAAAAAAAAAAGAAATAAACAACGTGTTACCCGATTTAATGGCACAAGCTTAGAATGCATTTCGGTTGTATACAAAAAGCTTGGGGGATTTACACCAGGATATTTAATAACCTGCTTTAGGAGCCAATGAAAGCACTGAAGGTCATATCTTGTGCTTTATTTTGTCCACCTGGTATCATCACACAGGCAGAACTATCTCAGTAGCATGAGTAAGGGCCAAAGGAGAAAATGCCGACTGAATGCATAATGAGACTCTGTCCATACAGGACAGCGCATCCAAGGAGGCCAAAAGAAACAGTACAAGGACAACATTAAAATAGACCCTGAAACCTGGGAGGCCAGAGCAGCCAACAGGGCAACATGGAGACAGCTTGTCCGAGAGGGAGCTGACCAATTTCGATGTCGATCTCCGCCGTGCTGCAGAAGTGAGAAGCAGCCGCAGAAAGGAGCTCGTTTCCTCCACAAAGGCCAAATGCGCGTCTTCTACACCACACCGCTGCCCACACTGCACCAAAGTGCGCGGCTCCAGCATCTGCCTCTACGCCCACCTGAAGACCCACAAGGACCAATGAAGGAGGATCGTTGTACCCACCCACAGTGACCGGCGATGATGAAGATACTTTTTTGATCTGTCCCAAGTTCGTCCGTTACTTTTACACATTATTAACACATTTAAAGTTTGGATAATAGCTTGAGAACAACTCTATAAACACTCTTGAACTCTTAATTGTCTGAGAGACTCCACCTCTTCCCTCTTTCTGCGGAACCCGTGTGGCATCATTGTCGCTTAAATTGAAAGTCTGGATTTTTTTTTTAGATAATAACACATTTGATACATTTGAATATGCCTATTTTGTTAAACTCAATCGTGAGCCATGGAGGTAAGTATGTGTGCAGATTAATATATGCCAAATACACAGGGTTCGTGAGCTCATCATTTTATTTATTGCTCATGGCTCTAAGACCTTTGCTTTTGTGAAGTATTAAAGGTTTTTTCACGCGGTCGGGGACTCAGTGTGAGCACAGATTGTGATGACGACGGCTGGCACCTGGCGTCATATTCAACCGTTGAATCACAGTCCCCCAGGAATCTTGGGAAATGAATGGAGAGATTATCTGATCCTTCTCCACCACATTTACAATTCTCCCCACTACTGTATTATTATGCTCTGCAGTTGAACAGGTTAAATAAAAATAAAAATAAAAACGCGTAGCGGCAAGGAGATAAGGCCAACCGAACATAAAGCTTGGAAAAGAGAAGAGAGGAAAATAAAGAATGGAGTCAACAGACATGGTGTGAAAAGGTGCAGTGAAGGAATCTATACTTGGACCTGTAAATAAAAGCAGGAACCATATCGGATTGGAGCTCCTGCTGCTTTTAGCCTTGTGTGTTTTCAATGCTTCGAAGCTTTCACATTCAGTTTAGTCTTGAATTGGACCCCCTATACACAATTGTTACTTTTTTTTTTTTTGCTGTATCATGTGTCGAATAAATGTTTTGTGTGCTTTTCATGTGTGTATGATGAAATGTGGCAGAAATGGAAGTGAAATTTCGTGCCTACTCAGTAGAATATTACAACAATAATGATAATAAAGTGGAACCTTCAAGCACTGCAGCATGCAGGACGTCACGTCAAACCTCTGCATATCTCTCAAAGACTTGCAGGCAACATGAGTCTTTGAGATACTTCAAGGATTACCTTAATAGTTTTCCCATTTTAATATTCACCATTTTCTTCTTCCTTTTGTTTGATGTTTTGTTTTTACAGGTCCATGTACAGTTAATAAAGAGTTGATGATAGCAATAGTTTTACACTTGATCATTTCCATTATTTCCGATGGGCAAAAAAATTATTAATTCCAACAAATAAGAGGTCGACATAACATCCTGAAACCGATTTGTATTCAGTTCTATAAATTTATACCTAAAATGGATGAATAAATGCTTGAAACAGACAATAGCTGATGTGATAGTAATGCTAGGTAGTAGCAATATATTTGTCGATCCATCTTCTACAGTAGCGCTTCTCCTCATTAGGGTTGTGGGTGAGCCGGAGCCTATCCCAGCTGACTTTGGACGAAAGACAGGTTCACCATAGACTGGTCGCCAGTCGTCATTCGCAGGGCACATATAGACATACAACCATTCCCATTCATACATTTTGAGTTTGTAATGAACCTAACATCTCCAGTATCTATTTTTGTGGGCGCAAAACACAAGTGCTGTGAGAACATGCAAACTCTACACAGGAAGGCCATTGCCAAGATTCAAACCTTGATGATCAGACCTGGGAGACAAACCTGGTATCGCCCAGCCCACTGTGGAACAACATATGACCAAGGAAAAATGTGAAATAAATGGGGCTTACTTTCAGATGTGGAGAGATTGACATTCGCATTCCCGTCTGCACATCTTCCTCTCCAAACATGGTCACAGCTGTTTCATATTAATCGACAGATGGGTATGCCACCGCGCAGTGGGCTTGTCCACTTACAGCCCATGATGCATGCATGCATGGGAGAATGTGAATGTGCAGGTGTGATATGATGGAAATCATTCTGTGATGTCAATATGAATATGCTTGGGAAATTTGAGTGAATATTCACAAACATCAGTAGAAGGAGCTGAAGCTGAGAATTTTGCATACATGCGAGAGGAATCACTGTGCTCAAAGATGAATGCCTCTGCTTGTCTCTCTCTCATGTTATACCAGCAAGAAATTGGATTTTATTTGGCTGTGCCAGAGTCATTTAGTCCAGCTGCATGTTTGTATTGATTTTAATCTTCAAGTGCATTCAAACAAGCTGAGATTTCTTCTCGGGAATTCCAATATATTCTACTGTCTTTGTTATCCTGTCCTCTTTTCATGTTGTTTTTAAATTGTTCCACCAGCTCTGGTCTGTCCTAAGATCAACAGTTAATTGTTATAAATGATACATAATTCATTGCGCAGAGCACTGCCAGCAGCGCAACAGATTTGATTTATGCATGACTGCCTCCTCTGACCCACAATATCTATCTTCTGGTGCCTAAATTGAAATGCATCTAATACCATTCCAGGTTCAGTTTGAACATTTTCTTCTTTTGGGGAAAAAAAAACAAACTTTCCAGTGTTTCATATTGATTACATTTTTTTTATTTGAATTTGACTGGAAACAAATCATAGCACAACTAACTACCAGAACAGCCACTGCTTGATATTTTTGTTCTTTCTTTCTTTTAAACTAATTATGGTAGTTGTAATGCAGAAATTGTGATTTGGAATTAAGTGAAGTGGCAATGGCATCATATAGGATCTACACTATTTCCTCAAGTAGTGGCCATATGGAGAGATGAATGAAGTGTACATAATTTGTGATAAATTACAAAACCAACCAAAAGAAATCTATCCATTTTCTATAGTGCTTGTTTGTCTGTCCTGGCTTAAGGCGAGGTACATCCTGGACTGCTCACCAGTCCATCGCAGGACACATACAGTACAGAACAAACCATTCACACCTATAGACAATTTTGAGTCTTCAATTAGCCTTTATTTTGTTCATTGACTGTTTTTAATTTGAAGCTCCTTGTAACATTGCTTTAAAAGGTGCTATCTATATATAGTTATTATAAGTGCTACAGAAAATGGATGGATGCAATTAACCAAACATGCATGTTTTTGGAACGTGTCAGATGCAGAGCAAAGTGCATCACATATTGACAAGGCATTTTTACACTGATGTAAGGTAAAACCGTCGTATACATTTTATTATAGTTGTCTTGTATGAGGGCAGTGTAATTTTTGGCATTGTGTCTGACGCTTGCTTATAGTCAGTTATTGTGTAATGCTTCTTATTCACCACATGACACTTTTGTGTGATAAGTATAAGCCAACCTCCAACTCTTGGAGGTTCAAAACAGGCACTGCTAATGTTCCAAATTCCACCGAAAACGCAAACCGCAGGTAAGCAATGGAGCTAGAGAGAGAGAGAGAGAGAGAGAGAGAGAGAAAGCAGAAGAGCCGGGATTTGACAAAAGAAACTAAAGGAAGTGATGTGTGCTAACTTGTGTTTTTATAAAGGATAAGCTGTTAGCAAATATTACCCAAAAGGTGCGGACAGAAACAAATCTCATAATTAACCACTTTTTTATGTAGTTCATTTGGGAAGAAATGCGTGGGTGCAGAATTCTTAGTAGATTTGCACACGGGCGCTGCAAGCATGTGCTCTCGGCATGTATTATTTATACTGTATACATTGCATGTGTGGTAAACAAAGAGTGCATATATTGTGCTAAACTAAATATGCACATACTGTACACCCTTGTGAGAACTTGCGAATCTTGTTAACCTGGCTACAGCTTAGTTTTTCGGAGAAAATTAGAATCAAAGATGAGTGCATCAATATTATATTGCAGTAAAGTATGAACACATTTGGGCATACTAATGGAAAGTAAATAATTTTTTTGTGCGCCACATACCTAAAGCCTTCCTTCCCCCTGGGTTATTCTTGTTAGTGCTAGTAGAACTAATAGGCCTAGCACCCGAAAATATGTCCCATTCAGAAGCAAGGAAATAGTACAAGTTTTAAGCACAAGTGAGCAAGTGACAAAGAACTTGCTTGACAGTACCATTTGTGGTTCTTCATAACAGTGTCAAACATCCCCTGTGCTTCTCTCGCTCAAGGCTCTGGGCTAGTTTTGCAGGGCTTTTGGCAGTGCAATCAGGCTCATTGGCAATGAATGGACGCATGGTTGGATGGAGGGGTTTGGGGGTTACCCATCTGGGATTTACGAGTGACCCACTTCTTATCCCCATGTTGTTGCAGAGAAGCCATCCCTTGCCTGTCTGCCTCGCTGCACTGCAGTGTTCATCAAGCAGTCTTTGTCCGTTCACACTCCTTGTTGCCAGGACACGACTTGCAGTTTCCACCGAGCACTACACTTTGGTTCAGCTTGTTAGTGCGTGCAATTTTTGTGTTTCCCAATGTCTAAAGGCGTACCTAATACCATGCATCCATCCTCTTTCTAAAGCTTATTCTATTCAGAGCCACTACCACATTTTGACACCCTTTTGAAAGCATATCAACTTTTGTGAACGGTACCAAAATTTGTATTACATAACACTTCACTTGTTTGGCAACCTTTTACAAAGGGTACCACAGTAATGGATCCATACCATAACACTTTTTGGCACCTCTTACTGTGGAAGTTAACTCCAGTGGTATGCACTGGAGAGGTACCAAAATAACTGATTCGTGCCATTCCACTTTTATGTAGCTCACCCTCAGGGTACAAACTGCAGTGGTGTAGTACACATATTTATTTTATTTATTAAATTATTTATTTAATTTGATAAATGTTATATATATATATATATATATATATATATTATGGGGGTTCAAACAAAAACCTGTGAAGGGTACCAAAATAAATCGATGTGTCAAGTTTTGCACCTTCACATTAGGGTACCAACTGCAGTGGTATGAAATGCAATTTGCTCGCGTTTCAAATATCAAAATGTAAGGAAACCAACATTAGACTATACACTAGTGCCTAAGGGACCCAACTTAAGAGTTTTTCGAGATCCAAGCCATCGCTCTGTCAGTTTTCTGCTCTGACTTGCATGCAACATTTGAGAGACGAGCGCTGTATGATGTCTGGCAGTGAACTCAACTAAATTCAACAAGCAGCAGTTTGGCAGGTTGTGAACAATTCTGCAAAAAAGAGGCTTCACTCTCATTTGAAGTTTGCTGTCAAGCTAAACATAAAACAAAGAGAATCACACATCGTGTATTAAAAGCAACCACGTAACTTTGCCTTAAAGTCCGCTAACTTAATGTTAACATATGCTGGAAACACCATAGATGGCGTAACGGATAGCATCTATGTGTATATTTGTATATTACAACAGGTGCAGCAACACACACAGACAGACAATATAACAATACACACAGGCATGTATTCTTTATCCTCTGTTAAAAAAAAGACTAATACCAGTATTACTGCAGCTTACTGAATCACCTACTGCAGTTGTGAAACCTCTTTGTTTGTGGCCAAGTCGTGTACATCAGAAGGAGCCACAATGAATTAATCATTATGCATAAACTGTTTAATTCTTTACATTCTATTTAATTATATATTTTCTCTCTGTTTAAAAAAAAAAAACAATATTATTGTGCTATTTTCCTCATTAAACAATTACACATAAAAATGTGTTTTGGGGGAGGCTGGAATGGATTAATAGCATTTCCATTCATTTCAATGAGGAAAGATGATTTAAGTTACAAGTGTGGTTAAACTCATACCACAAGGCACCACTGTTTCATATTTTTTGTCAAAAACTTTTGTGAAATGCATCAAACGTTTTTTTTTAGCAACCTTTTACAAGAACGCTACATTTTTGGCTGGGTCGTAAAATAATGAATCAATTCATTACATGCTTATCTCTATCTAATAAATGTTAACAAAGTAAGAATTCCATGACTAAATGCTACCGGTGAGTTTTTACTGTGGATATGACAATAAATATCTTAAACCCTTCCCATATATTATTTGTTACGCCAAATCATTCTGCCATTGTAAACCAGAATGAGGCAAGCTAAAGTGAACAGTAGCATTTGGTGGAAAGATGGATTTACATTGGCACTCTGAAGGACCATTGCCTTGCAAGAATTTGAATACCAAATGCTGTCATGTGACAAGGCTTTCAGTAACAGGTATGAAGGTATTCTCACGGAAAGCAGCCCTAAGCTCTTGCGCAAATAGGCTAACACACACAAATGAGTCAAAAAAAAAAAACACTCACGACTAGAGTACAGAAGACAGTGCCACTGTTTTGTATTGTTGATAGTTTCAGTCAAGGTCTTTCGCACAAAGACACATTTACATACGGAATACAATGATGCGCTCACACACTCACACGCTGGACACTACTTCCTGCCAGTGCTTGTGTTCATCTGCCCACAAAATGAGCGAGGCAGCCTTTCTTACTTCAGTAACCTAGTTTTTGCCTCTCCCCTCTCTATTTTAGCCTCCTCTCTCCGAGGGAGTATGAATGTCTTGCCCAAGTCGATTACGGCACCGAGGGCCATCAATACATGCCACGTTTGGTTTACATCGCTAATAATAGAACATCACCGATGTGTGTTTGCGGATAGAACAGACAGGCGCGTGCAGTGGAGTGTGGTATTCACTACGGGGCTAATCTGTATCTCTTAGTGAGGAGGAGTCCCTCAGGGCCTCTTTGAGGTTCCTGAAAAATATTCCATTCCTCCATTTTATCAAATGTATCTAAGAAGCTGATGTGTGCTTCAGTGGTGCAGTGAAGGTACACTGACCTTCCTTTTAGAGCTAGACAAGAAGGCAAACATGCAGGGAGATACATAATGAGGATGGCGATTAAGAAAGCACGGCGTAGGATAAAGCTGTACTTAAATAAACAGCCAGATAGATAAGAGTTGTGTGCCTGCCATGTGCTGATATGAGAAAAGCATATGCTGAGAATGCATAACATAACATATCACCTTGATAATAACGATTCAAAACAGTGGAGTAGCATAGAATGGACAAGAACAGTGGTTGCAGACAATCCGCAAGATGCCCTTTGCTTCCACAGTATGTGAGAAAGAGAAGAGAAGCAATGCAAGCATGCTACTCAATGCAGCATTTAATCACCAACCGACCCAATTACATTGAGCGATTAGTGTGGTGGTGTGCCGCATGACATGGCCGAACACAAATACCCCCCAACCCTACGTCAACGATGACCGAATATTCAGCATGTGCTTTTCATCAGAACCTAATGGTGGGTGTACTGTTTTCTAACACTAATCTGTGCTAACATTGCAGCTCTGCTTAAGTATGGGCTTTGACATGACAGTGCTTCGGCCGCTGCTTTAAATTGGTTCTTTCACTCCGGAAGTCATTGGCTGAGAAACTCCGTGTGTGGGTGATTATTATGTTAATAAATGAAATTATGAACCCTAAACCAATTCAAAGGTACATTTATATTTGTTATTTTCATGCCTTTGCAAGCTACAAGTACATATAGTAGGAGGAGCCCATGATAGCACATACACAGTGATTCTGACTTGGGCTGTAATGGTTTTGTTAAAAGTTCCCATGTCACATAGTGTACTGTGTGAAACCTCTGGGAGGAAAAGTTTTCCCAATTTAGATAATTATACTGTACAACAAATGAAAAATCCAAATTTACTATCTCCGAAAATGTGCATAATTAAAAGGAAACAATCCAGATCATTTTGAATCCCGTCACTTTCCTAGATGTTTAATGAATCTATATATGAGTTTATTGTTTAACTGAAGGCGGCACGGTCAAAGACTGCCTCACAGTTGTGAGGACCGGGGTTCAATCCCCGGCCCCGCCTGTGTTTAGCGTTTGCATGTTCTCCCCGTGCCTGCGTGGGTTTTCTCCGGGCACTCCGGTTTCCTCCCACATCCCAAAAACATGCATGGTGGGTTAATTGACAACTCTAAAGTGCCCGTAGGTGTGAATGTGAGTGCAGATGGTTGTTTGTTTGTTTGTATGTATGTGCCCTGCGATTGGCTGGCAACCAGTTCAGGGTGTACCGCGCCTCCTGCCCGATGATAGCTGGGATGGGCTCCAGCACGCCCGCGACCCTAGTGAGGAGAAGCGGCTCAGAAAATGGATGGATGGATGGATGGATGTTTAATTGAACTGCTGAAATAAATGATTTTTTTTCTAATTTATTGAGATAGAACTACTTGGAGCTTACCTTATAAGTAGAAAGTATGTAAGCTGTGGTTATTATCTCCGCAACGTTTGAGGGGGCCACTTTTGTAAACAGGTCTGCATTTCATTCAGTTCTATTCTAGCTTGTATGGTAGCTTGTAGCGCGGGAAAAACTTTTCTTTGTTCCCCCTAACTCTTAATTGCAGTTCAGGATTAATTTGACTGATTTAATACCATTTGAATGGCGTTCAACAGTTGCCGCCTAAATTCACCAATTACCACAATGCCTTTCTTATCCGCATGCCACTGCTGCTGCTTTTGCTTGGCATGCTGATTGAGGAGGATGAATAAGGGGAACTCTGGCTCCTGCCCCCATTTTTGTCTTGGGAAGCTGGGAAAAGCCCCTCACAGCTGTGTTCCAACATACACACACCTGCCAAGCATTCAGCCTGAAGACCAGGTGCAGCAGACTGAAGCTTACAGACAAAGCATCACTTTAGCAGAGCCAGAGGAGCAGATTATAAAATACTGCAGTGGGATGGCTGCAGGTAATTAAATAATATCAGCATTCTGCCTTCAGTCTGTCTGCTTTGTTACTACAGAGGCAGTTGGATAAAAATATGAAGCTCGGACAAATACTTCAGTTTAGCTTATATCCGAAAAAAGTCAGTAGAACATAACTTTCTCTCAGTCAATCAACAATAAATAGTTTATTTTTAGAATATTTGAAATCTACTGTAATGATTATCTGGACTTGTTTCATCCTTACCTTTTGTATCATTCAAGGATGAACAATAAAACCACATTGTAGTTCAATCTTCAAGCATGATGGATAGTCTAAATGGAGCAGAAAACAAACATTAAATATTCTAGACACTGATTATCTTAGTGATGGCCGTATTTTTGTTACAGCTCTTGCACTGGCATAATGTTGAAGACTGTCAGCATATACCATAGAGCAACATGTCATGAACAGCATAAGAGGCAAGCTTCAAGGCGAAAGAGTTAAAAAAAAAAAAAAAAACTCACACAGTTTAATAACAGGATAGGTTTGGTACACAGGTAAGCAGTCAGAAAAGTCAAAGGTATGAAAAACCGAGAGATAAAAAGGTAAAGTTAATAAACAAACGGGGTCAAGAGCCTATGAGAGTCAATGGCACGAAAAGGAATGCTGGAAAGTGACAATGATGAACAAAGAATTGCCAACAAGACAGAATGAGACCAGGTTAAATACAGTACATAACGTAAATGGGAACACAGGACCAACAAGACACGCTGTGTGAGTGTCTAGCAAGAAAGGCTTCCCCAGTTTAAGATGTGGTCAGATCAGATGTAGGAAAGCATCAACAAGAGCAGGTCAGCACAAGACAGACATGACGCAGAAGGCAATCAACAAAATTGATAAAACAACACTGGTGAATGGCATGCATATTGCCTTTGCTAAATGAAGCAATACAAGACGGCTTGAAACAGGGTACTATGGTCTGGGCTGCTGACTTGATCCCGCCCGTTCAAGAATTTGCAACATACGCACCAATGGAAGAGAGATAGGAGCCATGGCAACGACAATGGCCAAAATAATAGGAATAATTACCGCATTGGCTTTATTTAAGTATATTGTATTTGAAAATCTGACTTAATGAATGTCAAATTTGCCACCGGTCCAGAGTGTACACAAACAATGAATACCCAAAGCTAAAAATTCAGTTTTCATTATTGAATTGTGGGTGACTCAAATAATGTAGCAACTTTGTTGGGTTTGACCTGTGTGTGGTTATGTTTATGTTGTTATGTTTAGTTGATGCTTCCTTCCCTCCAAATACAGCTGACAATTTGCCTTTTGCCATTTAAATTGTTAGTTCCTAGCATCCATCCATCCATTTTTTTTTTAAAATATCACTTATCCTCATTATGGTGGGTACAACTAGAACTAGTTGCCAGCCAGTTACGGGGCATGTATACACAAACTACCATTCACACCTATGGACAATTTAGTCTTCAGTGAAACTATTATGCATGTTTTTAGAATGTTGGGACTAAGCTGGAGTTCCTGCTGAAAATCCACACAAGCACTGCGAGAACATGCAAACTCCACAAAGGTGAATTTGAGAGGAAATTTGAACCTGACCTCCCGACAGTAAGGCAGACATGCTAACCACTTGCTGCTGTTTTTCATCCTATCCCAACATATCTGGCTATACTGTATTTCTCTCCCTTCAAATAACATAAGAGCCAGTCAAGTCGAGAAGAGTGAAGCCTTGTCCTCCAGTGGTAACTGGGTCACAACTGCTGACGTCTTATCAGTGGTGTCAGCTTCCTGTGGTGACACACATCCTTTATCACAGCCATCTTTCCAGACCTTCCGTCCTACCTGCCACTCTTCGTCTTTGTCGCTTTGTCTTGAGCAGGATGTCGTCTTCAGTTGACGGAGCGCTGCTGACTCACAACGTCCGACGGGGAAGCCCGAACGGCCCATTAGGCGGCGGTACTAGTGAATGACAGCATGCTGCGGAGTTCGCATCCTGTCAATCAGAAAAACTTACTTGGAGCAGCACTTGTGGGAGGCGGGAGAAGAATAGAGATGAAGGAAGAAAGATGGCTCACTATTATTTTTTCACACTCTTTTTATTTGCAGGGCAATATTTCATAGCGAATTAAGTCTTCTTTGTGTGAATGAGACAGAAAATCGTTGAGACACACAATAGGCCTAGATGATGTTGTTGTGACGTTCCCTTTCATTGAGTGGTGCTCAGTCATCGTGATGAATAAGGGATCCTTTTGTCAGTCGTGCTTTCGTGGAGCAGGTGTTATTTTGCTTTGCGTTTGTCCCTCTTGGTGACTCTTTAAATGATAAATGCTGTCTGGAGATCGAGCGGAGCCCAGCTTGTCTGAATATATGCAACAATAACCGATCTGATGTGTCCATCACATTTTCTATTTATCAATATAAGTGTATTCCATTACTGATTAACTCTAAAATATGACTCTGTTGAGGATGTCATTTCAATATAAAATGACAATTATTACATAGTATCCCGTCTGTCTTTTTCTTAGCCTGTTTCAATTGCTCCCCTGCCCTTCACACGTGAGTTATATCACTCAAGCATGATAGATGCCACAAGTTTGATTCATTTTGCATTTAACATGAGTGTGAAATGAAATGAAATGACACATTCTAATGCCGCTACAAATGGTTGCCCCCATCTGTTGTGGCTAAGGAATGGAAGGCAGACTAAAAAAATACTAGTGCAGTGTGCTGTGTGAACTGTTGAATATGCTAAAATAGGAGGCTATGTTTAAGGGATATTAGTGTCTCACAGGACACTAAAAGTTCATATCGCAACATTTTTCATCTTGATAAGTGATTCCCCCCCCCGTTACACAGCTTTCAGATTTTATAAATGTCAGGGAGTTTTCTTAGTGTTGATTCTGCTGCCAGGCTTTGCCACATTCTGCGAGACTCAAGTCAATGCATTGGATTGTGGCAAGAAAATAAAAACAATAGAGGGCAGGTACAATAGAAATCAATGGCGTTTAAAAATGAGAAAGAAAAAAATGACATCTGGACCTAATTGCAGAAGGATGCACCCGAGGCTATTGTGCATTGAAATGCTCCGGAAGGAACAATTAGGTGTTAAAAAGCCACACTCTCTCTTATCATCTCCCAGAGCCATTGCCCATGACAGACTTTTCAATAATCCTTCTTTCTCATCTCAGTCCTATGTGTTTAATGGCAGACTCAAGGGGATTAGTAAAAGACTTGGTATTGTTGGCTTCTTTAAAGCACATTTCAATGTAACTCTTGTGCAGTTCCCTAAATGGGAGCATAGTGCTACACTAATGAGTGAAGCCAAAGCCAGTGACATATGGTGATGATAATGAGATAAGCAGCGTTGGGAAAACAAAGCCGCGTATAAGGTGCAGAATTTGGCACGTTCCCATGAAACAGACAGTGTTGTCCAATGAATTTAAGAACTGCAGCCCTTGAGCTCAGCTGGACATCATGTATTTTTCAGGGCCCTGTATCCTCAAGTTCTCAGGGTGTTGTTGCTGGGCACAAATGAAAGCGTGTGCCAATGACATGCCTTTGATGTAAGAGAAAGTTCACTATTGTTGTCAATTTACAGCTCTAAAGTAATTTGTTTTACTGGAAAGTAAATGGCTTTCATCTCAAGTGGGGTACACGCATAACGATAATCAGGACGAAATCGAGCGTCCCCCGCCTGATTATTGTCAGCAAAAGTCCGATAGCTTTAAAAAGATAATCCTAGCTGACAATCGCAAAGCCTCGTGTGTGATCAACAAGAAGTTCGGCCGAACCACAGGACTTTCAGCGTTGTTGCTGGACACAAATAGTGGAGCATCTGTTTGTGCTGAGTGTTTGTATTATGTGTCTCCAAAGTCATTTACTACATTAAACATGATGAGGAGAACAGTTTAAAACTGCAATGTAGAATTTGCTGATTTGTTTGTAAAACGATGTGGGACAAAGCACACAGGTTGGAATAATTTAGACGATTGTGGACAATTGATTGTTTATTTTAACGTGCTTCGAAGTAACTGAGGCAAATGGATTGCAGACAAGTAGGTCTGCAACCATCACACGCCCAGTTGATTTAAGTTCCTCGCAGACCACCGCTGTGGCAACATTTTGCTACATTAGACACTATATCGGCACAGCAGCTGAGGAAAGTTAGAGAAGGAGTTGCCCAGCCCATTATTATTATTTTTAAATAAAAGGTATAACAATCGATGAATGGATGCTTCTTTTTTTACCATAGTGGATCAGGGACATTTAATTACATTCTTATCCATAGTTAGGTTCTTGTGCTCTGCTGTAATTGAGGTAAGTAAATCTTTCAGGATGCTGATGTCACGTTAACTTTTAACATGTGAGGAATGGTTTGTGGTTTAGTTACATCACTGACAAAAGACTGATATACAGTAATTATTCTTATTTTGTGGCCACATTCTATGTGTTTGTCACATTGCGCAACCGTCCATCCAGTCACATGCAGCAAAAACCTGAAGCAAGCATCAGTCTGAGAGAGAAAATATGATCGTGGTCCAGTCTATCCAGAAAATGGTTGGCAGCTACATTATATTAACAACATTATCCTTTGCAAGAAGACAAGAGTTGGTCTCCCCTATAACAGCTTCCGGAAAACTTTCAACAACATTTTGGCGTGTGTCTGTGTGAATTTTATTTGTTAGATCACTGATGTTGGACCTGACAGAAGACATCGCTCACAATCTCCTTAGTTCTTACCAATAATAGTTTCTTTCGCTACATTTCCACCTTCCTTTAGTTACAATCAGAGGGTGATTGGGAATGGGATATTAAGAGGGACTCGATCTGCATGCTAACTATGGGAACTGCTATACAGTACTTCAAATTGCCCCATTCCAGCATTTATTATGTTTTTATCTCAAGGAATGAGAATTTTCTTTTTTTCAAACAGTTATTAGCCTTGCATGGAAAACTTGCGTGAGTGTCTTACAGTGAGGCCCCTCTTCACTCCTAAACGTCCTGGTGCTGCAGAGGGGAGATATGGACCGAAAGGATGAAGACCACGAGAGCAACGGACAGAAAGATGCAACATTTCTCGTGTACCAAACAGATAAACAGACAGCGAGCCAAATAAGAAGCACTTGACTCCCTCTACTCACAGACTCACACATAACCTGCTTACCATTTGAGTGTGACTAAAGACGATTATGCTGAGACACAGAAGGGACCACACATACTCCTCAGCACAAGGGCGTACACTGTGCACCCTGCGACCCAAAGTGAATGATTTGGACTCAGGAGAAAGAAAATCAGGGTCGACAAGCTCTCAGTGCTGCCTTTAATACAAGCCGCAGATTAGGAGAACTGTACAAAAGCACAAGGCACTATTTACACGTTTTCATCATCTGTGCAGACTTTTTTGTCAACATCTATTCATCATCAAAATCTTCTACTCAGTTAGGTGACTTGTAAAATTGCTTTTCTACCCAAACAAGAGCAGCTTTTTCACACAACTTTTTTTGGACAATGCCTGACAAAACTGACAAATTTGACCCAGAAGAGGCTCTGAGGTAGCATGTACAGTAGATATGTAAAGCAGAGCTGGAGGGGAGATGAACAGACCAACTGACAACCCAACAAACGTAGGTTGCATAACAATGACTTTGTCAGCACAGTACAGGCCAGCCTGCCTGCCTGCCTGTTGATACGTGGGCGTGGGTGACTGCACGACAATGCGAACTACTACACGAGGAAAAAAATATTGTTGCCATGACAAAAGAGAGGAGCCAAGAGATGAAGAGGCTCCAGTAATGACAGAGAAGCAGTTTTGCAGATGAAGGGGAAAAAAAAGAGGGTTTATGTGTTTTGCCGAGTGCATAAAAAGAGGGAATAATACATGAGTCAGCTGCTTGCAATTTTTCAGTGCAGAATAAAAAATTAAAAAATTAACGGAGGAATTACACTGTACCGCCAGTAGCAATGGAGCCAGGCCAAGTATGAGACAGGAGCCCTCCTACATACTGTATACTGTATATGTGCTTTCTCTTTATGTCTCTGCACCAATAAGTTTCTGCCGTCTCCTTTTTTTCCCCTTGTACAGACACAACACAAGTTGAAGGAATGCAAGTCTGTTCACTTCTTCAATAGAATACACTGGAACTCTCAAGGTCAAACACAATCTGTTCCAGGACACATATGTCAAAGAAATATGGTCATATATAATAATGGAAATAGAATCAACCCGTGTCAGGGCCAAATTGTCACCATCATAATATATGACCCATATACAGCTGGGTCAATGGCGAGTATAGATGTCATTATCATGACGACCAGGTCTGGCACTCGGGGATTGAATGAGGCAAGCAAGTAACTTCTAGTTGCTTAAGTGGAGGTCAGAGTGTTGAAAAAAAGCGGGCGCCTGCAAAGACAATAAAAGCGTTTTCACTCATAGGATTCTATATTTGTGACAAGATTAAATCCAGCCTGCGCTTGGTGTAACTCTGTGAGGAGACGGGCTAGACCCGGTTTTGGTAATTCTGTTGACCGGTATGCCCCTAGCGCATTTAAAAGTGGGACATTTGTGCTGGTCTGAGCGTGTTCAGAGCTGCATTCAGTCCTGTCCAATCGAAGCAGCGTCTATCATTTCCTTTAAAAGCGGTGCAATAGTCGCAAGGCCTCTCTGTACTTCCGCGCGAGCGCGGCCGACAGCGCCCGCATTGGATCACGTGACGGATGGGCGAAAATCAAGAAGTGCAGCTACCCCGTCTGTGGAAATAGAGCCCAAAGAATCGCTGTTTTTCCACCAAGCTGCTGAATTTTAATTTTCAATTAGCATGCAGATTGGTGCATATTGACAAGTCGCCAATCAAATACCACTCCCAATTTATCACTAATCTCTAATCTATGCATCCAACAAAACTCAATGCTGCTCTTCCTACTGTTTTCCGTTTAGGTAGTGTTTCAGATTTTTTTATACTTCATGGTTTGTTTGCATTGACATTGGCTTAATAGGATTAACTTTTTTTGTGAACTAATTTGGACCTTCTGTGACTGATGTCGTAAATCTGTCTGTGGGGTTGGCAAGAGTGAAGATGTACGCTTTGTATTCTGGCCACTAGCTGGCAAGTCCCAGAGTGGATATCTGCCATATAATTGTACTATAAAGTTTTTTTTTGTTTTGTAGTAGTGTGTGTTAGGTTTTAATGTTTTACATTGCATTAGTAGGTGGTTTCGTTTGATACTTCAGTGACAGTTAATGTTAAATCATAACGTACGCTATTTGTGACATAATAAAGTTAAAAAGGTTTTTAAAGAGTGTTCTGTTTCTGTTAATGGATTAATATTACACTGGGCAGAAAAGTGGTTAGCATGTCTGCCTCACAGTTGAGAGATCCCGGGTTTGAATCTCACGTCAGGCCCTCCAATGTGGAGTTTGCATATTCTTTCTGTGCTTGTTTGGGTTTTCTATGGAAACTCTAGCTTCCTCTCACATTCCAAAAACATGCATGTTGGGTTTATTCATGTGAGGGTGAATGGTTGAATTTGTCCTTTGATTCATTGGCGACCAGTCCAGGGTATACCCTGCCTTTTGCCCGAAGTCAGCTGGGATAGCCTCCAGCAGGGCCGGTCCTGGGCATAGGCGACATAGGCGGTCGCCTCGGGCATCATCTGCTGGAAGGGCGTACTGCCAGCGCCCTCCTACTCGGGAAAAATATTTCAATAAAATCATAAAATACCTTTACGTTTCTGTCTTGAATATAAATAAAATTACAAAATAAACTAAAGTAACTATGTTTGTCACTTGGCAAGTCACGTCACATGAGGTGGGGCCGTGTCTCAAGTCAGCGAACGAGCGATAAGTCAGAACAGGACAGGTGATTTTATTTACAATTTTTTTTTTTCCATCATGAAGAGGCCAGCTAAGCCCTCGGGCGTACAGTTCCACAAAAGAAGAAAAGCAGAGGAGGAAAAGAAGTCAAAATATAAGGGCAACGTTATGTCAACATATTTTTAAAATATCGTTTTGTTTAAAGAACATGTTTTAGCTAGCTAGCTTGAAATAAAGTAAGAATTAGCTTAACACGCTGATGTCGGGTGACCAGACCTCCTCTATTAGCCGGACATGTCCTCTTTTTTGACACCTAAAAATGTGTCCGGCCGAAATTTTAAACTAGTAAATTTAAAGCAATGTAAAAGCAATAGCTATTAGACTTTTTTATAAGCGTATTTAAATCGTTAATGGAGGTGGGCGCTATATAAAATCTCACCTAGGGCGCCACATTGGCTGGGGCCAGCCCTGGCCTCCAGCACACCCACGACTCTATTGAGGTGAAGCAGTGTAGAAAATGTATAAGTCGATGGATATACTGGTTAACAACTGCTTATACATGTTTGGCAATTAATAATGCAGAAATCCTACTTAAAACATTGCCTGTACATTCAGTTATTGAAGCTTTTATGATGGTGACTATTTGGGTTCCATCCATCCATCCATTTTCTGAGCCGCTTCTCCTCACTAGGGTCGCGGGCGTGCCGGAGCCCATCCCAGCTGTCATCGGGCAGGAGGCGGGGTACACCCTGAACTGGTTGCCAGCCAATCGCAGGGCACATAGAAACTAACAACCATTCGCACTCACAGTCATGCCTACGGGCAATTTAGAGTCTCCAATTAATGCATGTTTTTGGGATGTGGGAGGAAACCGGAGTGCCCGGAGAAAACCCACGCAGGCACGGGGAGAACATGCAAACTCCACACAGGCGGGGATGGGGATTGAACCCCGCACCTCAGAACTGTGAGGCTGACGCTCTAACCAGTCGGCCACCGTGCCGCCACTACTTGGGTTTTGACATTTTATTTACAATTTATTCTGATTACTATTGATCTCAAAGGGATATTTTGATTTGAAAGACAACCAAATTAAAGGCCGGAATTTCACCATGCATCATTCACCAACACCACCATTTAATACGTTCTCCCTCGGCCCAAGTGCCAATCCTCTCCAAACCTTCGAGAAAATAAATTGTGACGGCAACCTCTGTGGTTGAGTCAACAATTCTTTCCTCTTCCAATCCCTCACCCATTTTTTTTTTTTAACCAAGCAATGGGAATCTACATATTTTCTGGGAACTGTACAATTTTACTTTTAGAACTTTTCTCTGTACCCTATTTTGTTGACCTTGCCATCGGTGCGTTACATTTCAAACTACGTTGAATTTGCCTGTTTGTGCAGTACCATTTTGTTTTTGGTTTGCTGTTGGTTTGCTGCAGCCTCGTTTTCAGAAACAAACAACATTAGAAAGAGAATAGAACTCACACAACTCTAAAGTGCAACCAAACAGAAAAAAAATCCAACTGATCAGCTGTAAAACAATGAAAATCACAGACCATTTTTAAAGCTAATTAACCATTTACTTTATTTCATGCACCATTGGAGGCTGACAATACGTTTTTGTTAAATATATTTGGGTATCTTATCGGCTACCACATAACTCGAAAACCGGACTTAATTACATCAGCACAAGGAAAAAGAGTGTCGACATATATATCGTTTGTGCTGGTGTATAATTTGCATTTTGTCAGGAACAAATTAAAGGCAAAAGGTCATAGAACAAAATTATACAACGAGGCATTATGCGATAACATGGTTCCAAATAAAATAGTAGATTATTAGGCTGCTCTCTGTAATGTGTTGATTATTCATGGTAGGAATAAGGCTATCCAGACGACTGTGAACTCTGTGACCTGCTTAATGTTGGCTTGCTCTGGACATTATGAAAATTAGTCCACTGCCACAAGGCACACACTAACATTTCTGCTCAAAGCTAGCTTGCATTACAAGACCACGAGATGATGATATCAAGTTCATGTTTTTGCCATTTTACTCTTGGTAATTGTTAAAATGGAAAAACAGAAGAGCTACCTGACTTTTGTATTGAATGCAAAAAAAAAAACTGTTCCGTATTGTTCAGTCCAGTATCTGGCACTTCAACTACAAAGTAATTATATTCCTCTTTAAGGAAACAACAACAGAGAGGCACTTAACTGATACTGTCTCTCGTTGTCCAGATCAATTTAGATGTGGAAGGTCACGATCTAAGTATAGTCAGGATTTTTACTCGATTGCATCATCCACCAATCTCCTTTATGACTGATCTTGAAAGAAACTTTTTTCCATTGTTATGCCTACACAGCCCTTATATGGGGGCATGCTTTCAATAATTGTACAAAGCAACCTAGCTCCGAGCATAGTCATGCAAATGAATCAAATCACGACCTCATTATGTGCAGTTCATATAAATTAAAGTGGTATTTATCAAAATGTATTGATTGATATTTGGATTATCGAAAAATAAAAATGCACACACACTGAGTGACTTCATGTATCAATTACTGACATGTAGAGTATCCAGTGATTGCATGAACACTGATTTAAAATTCGGCCAATGACAGTCAGGGATTTAAACGGAAAAACAAGCCACAGTGCAGGGGAAGGCTACATGCCGACCGCAAAAGTGGAATACTGGATGATTCGAAAATCCCGTCCGGACATTTATTGTCGGTGCTGACAAGTATTGCTTTCTGCCAAAACACAAAGTTGTGACTGGATGTTTATATGAGACTCGCTGAAGCTATAATTTCATTTACCAGTTGTCACATGCACCTTGCCAACTTGGCTTTTGAATAATAAATCATTTCATTAGTCTGTGACTATTCAAAGTTAATCACATCGCGTTTCCGTATTCATGGCCGATTTAGTATGTGGCCAATTTCTTTATAATTGAGTTTTGAAAGGCTTTCCAATTCTTTGCTGCCATTCCATTCATGTTCACGGATTCAAATGAGTTGATGGCTGACAGCCTGAAAATAAGGCTAATCGAGGCGGTACAATTGTGCCTTGATAGGATAGGGGATTTTAGTTTGGTGCTCTTTAACTGGATACAATCCAGTATGTGCTGAGAAAATGGTTTAGCCACTGCTGTCCATTTTGAAGTTGCTTGACCCCATCAATGCCGACATATGAGAAATTCGATCAAATGCCTTAGAAGAAGGGCTTCAAGCTCCTTTTCCCAAATTTCCCCACACCCCACACATTGGCACACATTCTTAAGCTAAGCCTGTGTATGAATCTTTGATCACGTCCAGAAAAATCAAAGCTTGAATTTTATTCACATAATTACAGAAACTCACATTGTGGGCGAATGTGTGCGTGTGTGATTTGTGTGTTTAAGACCTTTTCTCGTGGCTCAACGGCACATTGTCTTGAACAATAGAGGAAAATGGTGGCGTCGATCAAGAATGTTGGGTGGTATACTGTAAATGATCAAATCTCCTATTGATTCACACTTGTTAAAGGATTGAAAATATTGTTATAGGACTGTGTTCATTTTCATGCTTTATGACTCTCCAACCTTACACAGTATACAATACAGTCGTCACGCCTCTTTTTCTATGCCTCTCACCACCATCCTTTTCACCACCTCATTCCGCTGCCATTCTGCAGTTGCACTTGCATGTATCACTGTCTTTTTGCTTTTTCTTGCTCCTAAAATTATTAAGTGGCAGTGTTGGTTTTCTTTTAACACTGCATACTCACATTTGCCGTTAGTAACAGGACTTTACAATTATCTGTCAGGGTTGGACACCAGAACAAAGCACAAGTGAAAATGTCCCACATTTCTTGTGACATTTGGCTGTTCTCTTTTTTTTGGTTTTCATTTTTCATCCCTGCCTCACTAGAATAACAGTTTAGTGCACCTAATATTTGGAAAGTGTGTTATCTTACCAACTCTTTTTTGGCATCATCCAGTACAGGCTCAGGCTTTGGCATTACAGTATTGCATAACTAAAATGTGGAGGAAGACTGATCAATTATTAGCATGGTTTGAGCTTTTAACAATGTGGTGAAGTGCAGAAACCTGATCCCTATCGCAACAGCAAAGCTTTCTTTGTATTTTATGTACTCATTTATTGTTAAAAAGCAGCATTTTTAGAGCATCATGCCCATTAAAGATAGAGCATTATCAAAATTTGGCTTACATAAAGCAAAATTATTATCATGGTTAGCCTTAACCTTTTCTGAATTCAATGGCCTATGTAGTTATCATTATAAATATATCTATAGCTTTGGTCAGCCCCGCCAATAAAAGCAACAATAAACATGTAATGGAATCTCTAATGGTGACGCTAACCTTTATTTAATGTACAATCGACTTTTTAAACTAACATTTTAATATTCTTCCTTGTCACAAGTTAACCACAGTTTTGTTTTTTTTTTAATCAGGATGACAAATTCACTGCTAAGATAATGTTTATTATTGTGTCCTTGCCCACAGAGGGTCCTCAGATTAACAACAATGTGGGCCCAGTGTCAAACATGGTCCAACAGCACCCGTATCCTGCCCTCAGCCAGTTGGCTCATGCGTACGAACATCAGCAGCAGCAGCAGCAGCAACAACAACAACAACAGCAGCAGCAGCAGCAGCAGCAGCAACAACAGCAGCAGCAGCAGCAGCAGCAACAACAACAGCAGCAACAACAGCTACAGCTACAGCTACAGCAACAGCAACTGCACCTGCAGCAGCAAAACAAGGATTTCAACAAATATGCCTCCCTGAAAGCTGTGGGTGAGTGCCAATCATCGTCACACCTTTTATATTGTTATTTAACCAAAAAGGTTTGTTTTGCCACAGTTTTATGGGCCAACAACATTTCTGTAGCATTACAGCGCTGCAAGCTGCTGTTTGCTAGGAGAGAGGGGCATCACTTTCACACTGTATCCCTGGTTGGCAGTTTTTTATATAACGGACCACAGATGTCTTTTAAATACAAATCGCTTGTGTTATCTGATTGTTTCACTCAAGATTCCGATACTCTTCAAGACCCCGACCCTGATGGTCAGGGGAGGGCGTGCAGGAACTATACGTGAACAAGATGTAGCAGATTTGCACACAGATTTGACAGATGTTATTGATTGTGGCACCAAAGCTGACACGCTGTAAAACAGAAAGAGGCTGTTTATCAAGCTGTGTGACAGCTTCACACATGCCATCAAATTCACTGAGTTCGCATACCAATTTGTAGCTGATTTAAATTCCGTTTGCCCAGCACATGTGCTATTGGCAGAGGCTCTGTTGTGTCACAACCTGATTTCTCTTTGTTTGAAAGCGTGTTTATGCAACATGGATACACTGCCCTCACTTTATTCAGCTCATACAGAGAATATCTATTATAATTCTGATGACATATGCAGGAAAGACATTCCTCACACTTAATCATTTCCACACACTGTTGTCATGGTCATATTTGTTTATGCTGACAAGGATTGTATTGTGTGAATCTACAGTATATATCGTAATGGAGAATGCATCTGATGAGCAAGGTCTCTCTTGATGATGATGTACTTCAATTGGTTGGGTATATTTGCAGCTTCAATGTAGTCCACTATATGACAATGGTTCCGCAGACTGTCTTGGCCTGGAGAAAATAATCAATAATCAATAATGAGTGTGACAGTCTTTGTTTTCTTCCTGAGCATCAAAAAGGAAAGTGATCAACAAGTAATCAAATATTACAAGCTGGAAGAGTAAAGCCCAATTCAAACCTGTTTTCCCATTTTTATATGTAAAAATTGATAGCATACAGGATGGCCTGATGTGCTTTTTAATTTTCAATATCCCTAACGAGACACACATTTTATTCTTTGACATCATTTACTCCAGAATTTAACAGTAACTTTGTAAGTTCACTTGACTTTTAACATGTACGTCAAAGGTGCAGAGCTAAACATCCGCAAGAAACAAGTTTTATAACACTGTTTTATTTCTACTGGCGGCCAGAAAATATGTCTGCTTTGAACGGTAAAATAACGCAATGCATTGATGACATTATTAAGCTGCATATCTGCATATTAAATATGGTCAATAATAATTATTTAGTAAAGAAAATTGGGACTGAGCTCCACTAAAGCGGATACCTGTGGACAACGTTTAACTACAACCTGACATAAATTCGAAGACAAAACTCATTCATAGTCTTCTTATGCTGTCAAACTGATCTTTTTCCTGTTTTACATTCAAATCTTCTCTTCGCCATTTGACTGTCTGAACATCTGACTTTCTTCACCTTCCACCTACTGCTCTCTCTCTCGCCTGCTCTCACCTTTTCTCTCACGCTCATCCTCTCACCTGGTTTGACCACTATTCAGCCTATTATTCAAACCACTCACTTATCTCTAAAGCGAGGTATTTATTGGTTTTTAGTAGCTCTAAGAGGCATTAGCCTATGTGGCGTCCAAAAATAATGATGTCATACAATGTGATATTGCTGGAATTGGTTGGATTCAGGAAGATTCACTCGATTTAGTTCCGCAACCAATATAGTCTCAGTTTTGCTACTTGCTTTTGTCCAAATTGTTGACAGGAAATTGCTTGTTGTTAATTTAATATTTATGACATATGTGGTTACTTTCATAACCACATATGCTCTATGCCGCTTTTGTTGATTCCCTCTATATTCTCAGACAGTTGGGTTGCTGACGATCAAACGTAGCAGTAACAGGGGGAACTAAATAAATACTGTAGCAGTGAGTTGATGCTTCTTTCCAGAGGGTTTATTTAGAAACAACAACAGATTACCATCAGCTATAACGAACAACAAACAAAACAAGCTTCCTCTTGTCCCATATGCAAGCTAGTTTGCTATGGTCACACCCTGCAAAATTTGGGAGGGATTTACATGGGCATACACTGTGCGGACATATTAGGCTATCCAGCAGTTGTTATTGTCATACATTTGTGACTACCCGTGTAAGGACATATTTTCCCATAAAACATAAATATACACTATGGTTAAGTACTGTACTACACAAATAACCTTAAAATATGTCTCCAGATAGATGTCAGAACAAGTAGTGATGAAAGCAAACTGAAAGATTCCAAGCCAAAACGTCCTCGGAACGGAGAAGGATGATGCGCACATGCATCCGTCCACTAGAAAGTCAGCGGATGTCGGTTGAGCACTTTCAAATTTGAGCCGACTGTCAAAAACAAATCAAGAAGAAGTTGGACTCAGAATTTTAAAAAAAAACTCTCACAGCAACAAGGAGATACTATAAAACTCAAAGAAAGAGACACACATGCTTCATAATATGAGTTTAGCTGGCTGTTAACTGATAGTTATTGGAAAATGGAGAGGGAAATCCAGTCATAACAGTACGAGACCACTGTTGGGACCACCCAAATTTCAGTCACATTAGTCAACTGACACAGAATTGGAAGTGAAACAAGCAGTCAAATCGTCCTCTGAACTGCAGCCCCACCTGCCGCATCATTCCTTCCTCCCTCCTTGTCACTTTCATTTGCTCTCACCTTTCCCAGTTGCCCTTTACCTCCCACCATCCTTTCTTCTCTTTTATACTGTCTTTATCATCTGCATCACACTTTCTCCCCTAGATTCTTGTCTTACCTAATCCCTTTTTCCTTGTTTTTGTCTCTCTCTCTCTCTCTCTCCCTTTCCGCTTCACCCTCCATCTCCAGTCCACTGCTGATCCCCTATCAATCCATCATGATCCGTATCACTGCTTGAAGAATCATTGGGCTGCTAATCTCCAGCCTTGCTTACTTCTAGTGGTTCATATCGGGCTCTACTCCTGCAGTGGTAGCACAGAGCCTGTCTACCATTACCTGAGTTACAATTGATTGACAGATTACTGCTGGACAAGTGGAATTCAAAGAGTTCCTGCGAAGTGACTGGGGAGCTGATTCCGCAAGGCAAACTAAATCTGAATACGCTACGAGGAACAAACAGGGAGAAAGGGGGACACAAAATGCGCTTGGTTGTGCTAATCTTGATCAAACTGAACGACTCTTCTTTACCACCAGTATTGTCAATGCGTGGTCCCTCCTGAAGAAATATGTCAATGTCTAAGATAAACACTTCCCCCAAAACTCCAAACCACTCTTTTTCTTTAATTGCCTCTGCCTCTTTGCCAATCGTACAGCTGATAAGCAGCACTTGTGTCAATCAATAGCCATCTCACTTCGTCCCCGGTGCATCTACAGTGGATAAGGCCGCTTAATCGAATCCTTAACAGCATCAAGCGAGGTTAAAACAAGCACGCATGCACTCACGCACGCACACACGTACGAATAAAGGTCCCTGAATGCGGACTTGTTGCGAAACCCGTTGGAGTAAGTTGTCTTCTGCAAGTATAAATCACCAATTATTATAGTATTGTTGAATTCGCATGTGTCTGACAGAACAGCTGCCTTAAAGCCCAATGAGCCTTCGACTCCTACTCGTAATATAATCCATAGAGCAAAGTGACTGTAATTAAAAGTATAGGCATTTGTTTATTCCAGATGCACTACCACGCTTCTTGGTTTTTTACTAATGAAAATAGGATTACTGCCACAAATAGAAGTCATTTTTTTTTCTCTGCAGATATAATGTCCACTAATGTTTCCCATAGGGCTAATTATTAGACTGTAATAAAACCAGAGCTGTTCCACGGCCCCAAAAAAGTCAGGCGCTTGAAGGGAGACGTTGCCCAAACCTTGGTAAAGTGAATTCAAAGATTTGTTTCCAACTACATTATACACATTTGAAGATAATTGCTGAAAACGACTGAGAACTGTGTAGTTCTCAATTGTGGAGAAATACTGTTAAATTATTTTTCATCATTTCAGGTTTCCTAATTTTTTGGGGCGTGCACGCCCGGTGACGCACTTGGGCGAAGTATTTTAGAAGTCCCCAACATTTATTCATTCATTCAGCTTCCATTCCGCTAAACCCCACTAGGGTCGCAGGCGTGCTGGAGCCTATCCCAGCTATCTTCGGGCGAGAGGCGGGGTGCACCCCGAACTGGTCGCCAGCCAATCGCAGGGCACATATAAACAAACAACCATTCGTGCACACATTCACACCTAAGGGCAATTTAGAGACTTCAATTAACCTACCCTGCATGTTTTTGGGATGTGGGAGGAAAGCGGAGTACCCGGAGAAAACCCACGTAGGCACGGGGAGAACATGCAAACTCCACACAGGCCGGGATTTGAACCCTCAGAACTGTGAGGCGGATGTGCTAACCAGTCGGTCACCGTGCCGCAAGTCACCAACATGACTCCCCAAAACTGAATTAGTAAAAACAAATATATATATATATATATATATATATATAGCAGATTTAGCTGAGGAACATGAAATCAAGTGTACATGTCTATCATGACAGGATACACAAAAAAGTGGAAAGGACCAATGCTGAAAATTGAACAGAAAGTAGGCCATTTTACTTTGAAGCATTTAAGGTAAATTTCCGGGCTCGCCCAAAATGAGATAACTACATTGGTACATTGCGAAGCTTTTTTGCCTAAATTTGGTGGAGCGTGGCATCTAAGTTTCATTTTGGGGATTGGCCATGAAACAAAAGGGTGCAAGTGCGTGTTTATCGCTGATTGTGTCTTTCAAGTTTTTATGTTATCGACACCAATGGCTAGTGGGGATATTTTTTTCCCCCCCTAATATATATTGTTTGAGTCTCAGCACGATGCTGGCCTTTCATGGACAGAGGCATGCGGACCCCACTGTGCGTAACAGTGACATTTTCTGTTTCTTGTCACGTACGCCACTGGATGTGTGCATCGTTGCGCTGACTGCCGCCCAATTGATTCACCTGTCGCCTGAGCAAGTTCGATCCCCCCACGGGCAGCCATTCGAGCAGCGTCTCAGCGGGTGAGCTGCTGCCCTCCCTCCTCCACCATTTCCGGATTCTCACCCGCCAACTTCTCCCTCGCTTCACAGGGCCGCTCACTTGTCTGTCTTCTGCTCTCACTGTGATAAAGTCGATCTATAGCTACAATAGCAGAGAAAACTCACTGAATGTGTTAACTTTATCTCTAAGGGTACAGAGGCAGCAAGGGCATAAGAGTAATGACTGGACAGTGAACATGGATACGACAGAAAACATTTCATACCGATAAGCCACACTAGCTCATCGAGTGTGACTGACAGAGAGGAGTAAATCTGGGGCTGTAAAGGAAACCTCATCATGCCAAGACAGACATGAACCTCATTTGGATCAGCATCACACTATATGCCCATACCTACCCACTTCCTACATTTGCCTGATTGTTCTCAGCAAGGCTCATGCATTATTTACGAACAAAAATTAAAAGGGGTAAATGCCCGATCTTGTATTATTAATAAAAGTGAACTTCTGCAGCTGCAGCTTTATCTGGAAATTAACAAAAATCTAATCGCTACCTGGTTGCCAGACCACTCAGTGCACGACAGAGATCCGTTTCTCCGTTTACGTGCACATACTGTCAGAATGCGCTGTAGTCTATCACTCCAGTTCATCTGACACACTAATGAGGAAATACTGTACAGTAAATGGAAGGATACAATAGATAGATGTTTTACATATTGTTTTGTACATTGTATGATTTCCATCCATCTATCCATTTTCTTAGCCGCTTATCCTCACAAGGGTCGCGGAAGTGCTGGAGCCTATCCCAGCTATCAACGGGCATGTGGCGGGGTACAGCCTGAACTGGTTGCCAGCCAATCGCAGGGCACATATAAACAAACAACCATTCGCACTCACATTCATACCTACGGGTAATTTAGAGTCTTCAATGAACCTAGCGTGCATGTCTTTTGGGATGTGGGAGGAAACCGGAGTACCTGGAGAAGACCCACGCATGCGCGGGGAGAACATGCAAACTCCACACAGGCGGGGCCGGGAATCGAACCCCGCTCCTCAGAACTGTGAGCCAGACACTCTAACCAGTTGCTTTCTGTGCCGCTTGTATGATTTCAAATGAAATAAAAAAAAATAAAATCATACAATGAAGTACAGCTATGCGATATAACAATGTGCTGTATATCATAGTGTGATATAAAAACATCCTTTGATTTATATCGTGATTTCCCATTTCCCTTACTGCTAGTTAGGTAATCCTGTAGTTTATTTTCCTCATTTTAGTAATATGCTTACACCAAGAAGTAGGGGCCCCCAATGCTCGCCTGGCATCTGCTGCAGACCATGTAGAAATGCAGTGGTCCACTAAGCCGCGGAGAGCGGAGTGGGGGGCTGAGTGGAACACAACAAGGTGGTAGTGTTCGCGTTGCTTTTGGAAAAATCTGTCTTTTTTTAAGGCTCAAACTACGCTGTTTACTCTGCGATGCTATGAAGACATGGCTGTTATATTATTTCGGACCTCACATGCGAAGAGTGGATTTCGCTATTAGCGACTCGAGCCGGTGCAAAGTGGCTCACGGCAATGCTAATTTGAACCACATGCCGTTTTCAGGAACCTACAAGTATCCCTCAAAATAAATGTACAAATTCTTCTGACAGTTGAAGCATTTGTATTTTCTGTTCGTCTATGCTCCTGTTCTGTCACATTAGCTAGACTCACATTAGCATTCACGGCGCTAGCTTCGTTCTTAAACAATGGGGGAGCCAAGTGATCTACCGCTAAGAGTGGTCCCAGTCAGGCCGGTTGTGGGCCATCACTGTCTGTTGTGTAAACCAGGGCCTTGAGAACAAGATGACAAACTTGTGTTCCTAAAACTCTGCTTAAATGGTTCGCATACTTGAATGTCACTTGAGGCAAAGTGCACGTTACTGCATTCCTTGACAAGTGGTTATAATACTGCTACATTTGGCCACGGAATATTTGCATTTTATTTTATTTGTATTGATATGTTATTAGTTTTATTTTGTGTTCTATAAAAAATATGTATTTTATGAACAAATGGAAAAAAGACAATAGAAAATTGGCAGCTACTTCATGTAATTTGGAGGAAAACACTATATCGGGATATATTGTTATCGGGATATAAGAACAAAAATTCCATACTGCACAGCTCTACAATAAAATACATCATGATATAAAAATAAAGTATATCATTATATAGGGAATGTTACAAATAAGCCATTTGATTTGTGATGTTTATGATGGAGTTCTGGAGTGTCCCTAATGTGCCTTATTTTTTTGTCTCCATCTTCTGGCAGCTGCCAAATACAATGGTGATCTGTACAACAAGCACAGGCTGATGGTGGAGCTACCGACAAAAGGCGGTCTTCCGCTCCAACCCATGGGCAACTCCCGACCCTCCATGGGCAACATGTCATCGATGACCACCAACCCGATCGCTTCGAACCACATGGCATCCCACTCCATGAACCAGATGACCTCCATGACCCCTATGTCGTCAATGACACCCATGACTGCTATGATGACCATGACTTCCCTCGCCCCAATGACTCCTATGACCTCATTGGGGCCGCTGACCCCAGAGCCGGTGGCAACTTATGTTACTGAGATGCCCAGAATCTCTTCCGTGTCAACCGTCCCAACAGACCGGCGCGGAGCTGGAGTAGTGTCATTAAAGCCAAATGGCCAGAAACCTAAAACCAACCACGGCCACGTCGCCCACGGCTCCCACAGTGCCCTCACTCACCTTCACAGCCACAGTAGCAAGCCACCAGGACTGGGGACTACCTCCCTGGCACACATGGCAGGTACTATGCCTGGGGGCACATCCCTGGGAATCTCCATGGTCGCCGAAACCCCCATCGGCTCCAGCTTTGCGACAATGGGTCGGCCATTGGCGTACAGTTCTAATACCATCTCGTCTGGGCATACAGTGGGTATGGGGTTAAGGGGTTGGGAAGGGACAGAGACAGTGGGCCGGAGGAAGACCTACGGGCACAAGAGGCCTCAGTGTACGGTGCTGGAGCCCAACCAGCTTCATGTCACCAGAGGCCACAGCCACAGCCAACACTTCCTCCCCACACAGCCCTACTTTGTGACCAACAGCAAGACAGAGGTGACTGTGTGAGTCAGCATATAAGGACGAGGTATGAAGAATGCATGTGGAATGGTGACAAGTAATTTCCGAGTGGAGACACCAACACCAGAGTTGGCCAAAAGGTGCAGGTCTGTTTGTTTGTGCGAAGAAGCTGAGGCTCGTTAATACTGGTAAAAGATTTCTACACATTTGTGATGCGATAGTCTGGTCCGTCACATTTTACATATAGAGAGTCCATCATTAAAATCACTGAACAGATTGCTGATGTTTGTCAGATGTTAGTGGTTAAGTTGGTGACATCAGCAACCATAACAATACCACTGAATTGTATCTTTCATGTCGCTACACAAGCATTACAAAGTAAATGGAAACCTGCTGCTAAAGAAATTAATGGGAAGCAAGCCCAAGGCAAGGATCTGATGACAGCACCCTGGCATTGCCAAGTCACAACGAGAGTCACAGCGTCTGCTAGACTAGCATGGTTGAACTGAACAACATTCCAGTATGTTTAACCGCCAGAATCTCTTGATGGGTTCAAAACCGACACATGACAAGGCTCTGGGCTTTGGACTGCAGGCAAAGCAGGTTTTGTACTGAGGCCATTCGCAAGCCTCTTCATAAGCTTCACAGCTGAAGGTCACCCTTCTCAAACAAAGCTCCAGCACCGATAATGTTGGGCTGAGTAGGATTGTTGCTGTTCAGCCTTCATCTGCATGCTGACAGCTGGCCCAGACGTGGGGCAGAGAGGCGGCATCCGGATGCTGCTGCAGCATCATTCTTCCATAGTCACACTCAAGTGCACATATTCACATACACGTGCAGGCATATGATTGGGGCAAACACAGAGCATACAGTAGAAATGTCAATCACCTCGGCTTTTACAAATCATGTACTGCTTTGTTGTATTTGTTTGCTTATGTGATCTGTGCATATTGAATTGAATTTCTAGTGGAACACAGAAATATGGAAATTAAAAGGTACATATATGAGGGGTAAGTAACTCTTAAAACTCAATTCCAATCAGAAATGCACAGATGAAAAGTTGTCAGAATGGGGCCTTCACTAAACTGGGACTGGACATAACAATTTTTAGATGTTAATCAAAATGTTTTTAAAAAACAGTATATGTTCAGGACGGTATATGAGATACATAACCCTTCCTATAAATATATATTTATTCAAATATCCCTAACTCTGTATTTTAGTTGAGCAAGAACCATAAAAATGAGTGTGGAAATGGTTTCTTATTTTTTCTCGTTTTAAGGAACGAACGCTTGAAATTACGCTTTATTAGATCACTTGTACTCCAGCTAAAACATCACACCCTGCTGGGGGGAAATATTACGTATTCGACTCAAACACCAAAATAAATTCCATATCTGAAAAAAAATAGGTCCGATCATTGGAGCGCTTCTGTGAAGCCATTTGCTTTTTTTTTTTTTTGTAATGATGCAAGCCGCATTAGCTTTCAACATCCACCATTATTATCTTAACCCTGTAATCAAATCGCTTCAACCTGTAACACCCCTTTTCGCTTGCATTTAAAGGGACCACAATGAAACAATACTATTAGTAGAATTAAGGTTGTGCTGGTAGTGGACATCCAGTCAGTTTGAACATTCATCACACATGTACACACATTAAAAAAAAAAAAAAAAGCTGAGTGCCAAATTTAGCACTGGCTATATAGTGCCAATCTTTTCTACGATTGTCTACTAAATCTTCGTGAGAAGGTGCAGTTTTAATTTTCTTTTTTAAATTCTTTTTTTTTTTTCCATGTATCCCCAATGAATCGGATGCCTTTGCAGATACGTGGAGATAGGATTGGCCACTGAGAAGAGATTACACTGGAAGGTGCTTAATGATTGTTTATAAGTATTTATTATTGTGGCTGCGCTCATTTTCACTCACTATTTAAGTGTACTTACGTCTCGCTGAAGAATTCAGCTCTAAATCGCATACATGTGACTACTTATTTTATTTTCCTTCTCAGATTTTCTATTCAGGTCGTTTTGAGAAATAACATAAAAGAAGGTCACTGTTTGCTTTGGATGTTATCTCAACCAATTGACTTAATCCAGCAAGCCGGAAATGTGGAACTATGCTTACCAACTGTGATTGCTCCACCATGAAAGCTCATCCAGTTGTGCAGAAGGAGCCACTGGAATAATTGTGAAGCGGGTAGAGCAGTGGAAGCAATTGGTTCAAAAACTTAAAAGAAAAGTATCCCTTACCTTTATCAAAAAGCAAAAACCTAAAAAACAAGCAGGGCAGCTGGAATTGCTTGCACTGACGGGTCGCGGTTGATAGGGTCATGGCCACAGATCAATGGGTTCAGGACGCAGTCATGTTTGAAATTCTCCCCTCAGACAGATCAAACAAAACAAAAAAATGTCATAGAATGATACAGGTTTACGACACAATGTGCTCCCTAAAAATGTCATTCCGAATAGGCATGCGGGCTATTACAATATGAGATGTTCACTTTTTAGACAAAATTCTAACACAAACATTCAAATTCATTATACCCTTTTATTTGACATTGTCTTGCTTTTATTTAGGAGGATTTCTACCTCAGAGATGACTCTTCTATTTAACATTCCTATTCAAAATAGCTTTTCTCCAGGCGGCACAGTGTATTAGTGGTTAGCATACCCGCGTCACAGTTCTGGAGTTTCTGGATTGTAATCTGAACTCCGGCCTTCCTGTATGTAGTTTGCATGTTTACACCTTGCTTAGATGAGTTTTCTCTGGCTTCCTCCGAACATTCTGAAAACATGCATGTTAGGTTCATTGTGGACTCTAAATTGTCCTTACGTGTGAATGGTTGTTTGCCTACATGTGCCAGGGTGTATGTACCCCCCCCTCTACGTCAGCAGGGATAGTTCCAGTTCACTCGTGACCCTAATGAGTATAAGTGATATAGAAAATGGATGGATGGATAGTTATCTCTCTTTTGTGATCTTATACATTGGTACATTCCGTTCCAGGAGGCTTGTCGACCTCCTACTTGTTCAGATTTACAATCAGTTTCCCCCCTTAAGAATACAGGAAGCAGAAAGAGGGGTCATCCGTTTCGGACGGGGCAGATACATCACTTTTCCAGTTTCCAATCAACACTTCAGGAACTAGTTTAAAGGTAATACTTTGGACTATAACTAACAAAAGGACAATGTAATAAAACCAGTTGTTAGTTACAGTATGTTATCAGTATACTCTAAAGTTCACTTCAAACTACATTGAGAGAACTGTCTTGGTACAGTAAACCTTTTTTTTAAATTGCTATTACTATGAAAATAGAAAGGCTGCTCTCACTCTAGGTAAAGTAAAACACCGACTGCACATTGCTTGCAGTACACCACTCTTAAGTTGCAGACTGGAGTGTTATAATAAGTAATGTTGAATGATTGACACTAAATTATATATTGGCTACAGCAGTTAAGGAGTTCAGCATTCTTGATAATAACGCTCATTTTAGCCTCAGCAGCTTTCACTCTTGATTCAGCCTGTGTTGTTTGGAGTGACTAAACATACGAGTCGACGATGAGCGCGGCAACTTCTTTGCTGAGTCTGTGCACTGCGAGTTGTGTCAAAGCAATAACAAAGCACGTGCAAAAGCAAACGACACAATGGGGGTGGGGTGATAGAGATTGAGGAACAGCTCAAAAGCAAACGCTCACAAACCTGCACACCTTTCCTTGAGCCTCAAGCACAACACACCGAAAGCACAGAGAAATAGACAAGCAATGATTAAGATGAATTTTCTGCATTTGCACTAGCAGGAGTGTTAAGCCAGCTGCACACCGAACGACGCGGCCGAACACCACTGAAATGATTTTCCCACTAGTTTACACGAGAGGCCACCCGTCGGTCACTAGTTTTGAAATTTAAATCCCAGGTAAACAGTGTCGCAATGTCGCAGATAATGGCCAATCAAATATGTCACATCATATCACATGAGCTTTCACAACAGAACTTAAGTTTCCAGGTATGAAATCACATCCAGGCGGCAGCTGCACCAATACAGTATATACGGTATATATATTCTGTTTTTCAATAATACTTAATAGTCATGATTTCCTATGTACTACCTTTGGCTTAAAAAGGCTTTAGTAATGCACAAGTGCAGTCAATGAATGGAGCCAACAGCCTCTCAAATATGCACACCTTTATTTCTCGCCCAATTCCTGGCTTTATATTATTATAATTTACAATGGGAGGAAAAATGATGCTTCTTGACAGGACGTATTTCTAACTTGATGTGTGTTTTCTGGTGGCCAGAGCAGCTTTAAGCCACACTTCCAATCTTTGTCATTGATTGGACTCCAGGTTGGCTCACACCTGACTCTGATTAGCTCTTGGAGAATCTGTAGCCTCGAGTTTCACTTACTTTTCCCTCTATGTCGTGTGAATGTTTACACGTTATTTTTAAAAATAATAATAAAAGAAAATATGAAAACAGATAATTGTTTCTTCGGTATTAGTTTAAGCTTAAACTATGTTTATTTGTTTAATTTAGATGAAAATCACACCACATTTAATGACCAATTCATGCAGAAATTTAAGAACTTCCAAAGAGTTCACACACATTTTACATCCCACTGTGGCTGCAGCGGCCAGGGCCACCCACTTGACACTGACAACACGCGCCATGTTGTTTGTAGTTCAATGAAAAATAATGTACTGTAAAGTATAAGTGGCGCCGCAAAACCTTGTTTCCAGATTGCAAGACCAGGGGTCAGAAGTCTTTCCATTGCAGCGAGTTAGTACAAAGTATGTGCGAGGGTCAATCAACTGGTGTGCTTGTGTGAGTTGCCGACTGTTATTGTTTGGCCTTAGGCTTTTAGCATGGATATTCAGAGAATTAAAAAAATGGTTTTGTCCAGTTTTCTTCTCTCTTAAATACACAAAAAAAGGATTCCTATTAGACAGGTTACGATGAAATCAACCTTTGTTGTGTTGTTGTGTGGAGAAGGAGAAACACACACTGCGAAACATCCACTAGGGATATTCAATAAGTCGAGCAGTAAAAGGACTTGTGCCTGGGGAGGATTGGGAGGTCTCATTGTGATCTTTAATCACCAAAATCTTAAGAAATACTGGCAAGCGTCTGTGCTGCTACTCCACAGTGGCAACACAAGACTGAAAAGGGACCCAATGTCAACACTCGATAAGGAGGAAGCATTGAATAATTGATACCGCTGGAGGTGCACATGGAAAGTTGGAAATCTGACATGACTGTTGACATCCACACGTGCATGAGGTGTACCAATGCAGCATCTTAAATCATCCACACAATTAAATGACCAAGGAGTATAAGGGCCACATGGGACACAAAAACGTAGCAAAACTATACAAAGAAATAATAATCACTTACTCTTGTAATGACTTATTGTTGTATAAGTAAGTCTTCAGTGTCATAAAATTCTTTTCATTGTAAAATCATGACTCTTGTACAATTATGAGCTCTATCTAATATAACAATTTCTAAAATTAAGATTAAAACGTTTTTCTTGTAATATGATTTCAGGATTTATGACTATTCTTGATAATTGGCTTTATTAATACAGCTTTTTAAAATCAAAATAATTAGACTGTTTCCAGAATAGTTAACTTTTTTTCCCTTTATTCTCATAATATTTTAATCATTCTCGTATATATTTTTATTTTTGGACACTATACTCCTTTGTAATTTAATATATTTGTAGTCTGTATATATTAATTTCCGAGTGAACAGGATCCCTCCTCATTGTCATTTAAAAATACTGCAGCAGCAGTTTTATGATGTTAAAGTAAAACAGAAAGTAGTACATATAGGGGGATGAATCTTAAGGGCTCAAATACCAATAGTTAGAAGATTAATGTATGGTAAAAAAAATTAATAATCCTCCCCCCCCCCCCCCATAAGATCTAATGGGGGTGGGGGGCTCTTGTCAGCAATGTTTACAAGTTTGTATAGCCTCCGTCTGTACAGTATGCGCATTGTTTTCACCAATTGAGAAGTTTTGGCTTTCGGCTTCAGCACATGACAAAAAATAAGAAAAAAAAAAATCGGAGGAGATGTATTGTTTTTTTGTGTCTTGTTCCTGTGATGTTCTTCATATTTACTGACAACAAATGCTAATACTATGTAGAATTTCTCAAAGCATAAACAGGAAGAGAACTGGTGAAGAATAGCCCAGTTATTGACCCCTGCAATGTCCAGAGCCAAGGGATTTCACATAACTGCAGCAGAATCAATAAGCTATTTGTGAGATGATTACTATCCACTAGCAAGCTAATCTTTTTATAGAAAAACTAACTGGCTCATTTTGTGTGTTCACTGTCTACTGCATACAAAGATATATGAGACTCAATTTGATATTTTTTTATGTCCAGACCAGTTTGTGCTATTTATGCATATGTGTATATGAATACATATGGCCCTGACACTGGATTTACATGTGGCTAGTGAAGCATATTTTCTAATGGCAGAAGCCCATCTCCCACTATTGTTTGCACAGTAGCTTATAATATGCACCGTGATGCCCCGTTGTCCTCTTACCATTTACTGACTTTGAATTCTGTGAAATGAAGTTATGAGAAAGATGTATTTTGGTACTATTTGACTATTGTTAGAAAATGACATAGCAGATGTTTTGTCCCAAAATATATTACCATAGTGTTGCTAGGATGAACTTTTTTGGTTTTGTTTTTCCTTTTTACAGGGGGAGGTTTCACAAGGATATTTTGGATTCTTTTTGTTGTTGATTTGCCATCTGAAAACGTATTACTATTGCTCTATATACGACTTTCTTACGTGGCAATAAAAAGATGACTTCTGCAAAAATCATCTCTATTTGCCTTTTTTTCCATCTTTGTTGTTTCCAGATTGCAAGACCAGGGGTCAGAAGGTACCTTTACACCTTCACACTTTATTGGCTACACTGAAAAGATCCAATACAAGGCTTGTATCAAACATTCAATCAAAGCTAAATTCTAATTTATACTATAAGGAAAGTTCAAAATGCTTTTTCTTCATGGATGTAGTGTCCAATTACATCGAAAAACTGCACTGCATTACACTAAAAATGTTTCTAATGCAGTGCCCACTGTGGTACGCAAATGTTTTTTGTTTAATTTCTTAGGCCTTATTTACTGTATTTGAATACATACTTTTGAATGTAACCAAAGCAATTGATCAAAACTGAGCATTTATTCTTGATAAAATTTAATTTGTTGGTATAGCTCTTCAGATTGAATTGGCTCTCAAGTGGGTTACATACTGATTTAACATTTTAACCATTTTTACACTACAAACACTCAACACAACCAGTTGCTCCGACAACAGCGCGAGGTGCAGGTCGCTTCTTAATTGGCTTTGCTTCTGTTTCACGTCAAAGTCACAGATTCCGTGGATCAGCTGTACTTGGTGTTGGCCGTACAAATAAAGATCTGTGATCATAAATGTAGAACAGGTTTTATTGATTGATTAATTGTTTTCTGAGCAGCCCGAGGAGGCAAGAAATTCCTCTTAAAACACCCCATAATCACAGGATAATCATTCCAGATAATCACTCAGAGACAACCCAAACCCTCTTTGACTGGAAAGGGGGAAAATGTTAAGATTGGGCCTAATTGTCAGTGCTGTATGTATGTATGTACTAGAGATCGACCGATTATCGGCCGGCCCGATATTTGGCACCGATATTTGGAATTTTCACATATATCGGCATCGGTATTTTTTACAATCTGACGTGCCGCTATCAAGAAATGAATTTAAAACTGGGCTATTTTGGCTCAGATGCAGCCAAGCCTCTCTCTCTCGCCTGCCATTTCTGTCTCCAACCCACGACGCCATCTGATTGGTTAAGCAGCCACAGCACGACTAAGGGGTTGTAGAGTAAAAACTCTCACAACTCACGACGACTAACTTTGCGTTGAGCTTTCTGATCCTATGATCTGAAAATTAAAGTGAAGATGAACTTCTATACTGCAGGGGTGTCAAACTAAAATTCACAGTGGGCCAAAATAAAAAATTGGGACAATGTCGTGGGCCAAACTCAATATTTAATGAAAAATCACTGCGGTTTGCACGTTTCCCTTCTCTGCAGAAATGTAGCATTAAAGTTTGTCATATGACAACAAACCATTTTTGCCATTTTTGAGAAGGGGAAGTGTAAATTTGACCGAGGAGACTGGTAGCATAGTTGCTAACGACTGCAACAAAAGGGGCGCGCGCCGGTCTAGACTGATGGGACAACACTCTAGCAAAGCATTCTGGGATTTGTAATATTAGCGGCGCATGTGCTATATACTGGCGGGCCAGCTCTAATACGCATTTGATATGGTCTTGCCGGCCAAATATAATTACATCGTTGGCCAAATTCGGCCCCCGGGTCTGAGTTGGACATATATGTTCTATGGGCTATTTAGTGTTTAACAGTTTGTTTAATCTCTTGCAACAAGGCTGCTGACAATATTGATATAGAAAGAGTGACAGTAGTAAGAAGTATGTGTGAGAGAGTAAAATTCAGTGATTCAGTGATTTATCTGAACAAAATGGTGGAACATTTTAAATACTCTGTGAGCTCATTAAAGCCCTGAAGGCTGTTTGTGTTCTGTCAGGAGTTTTAGTAACTATTATGCTTTTTATGTAGCTTTTGTCATATTCATCATTAATAATGTAGCAGCATAGTTTTCAATGACAGAGTCCTTGCTAGTGTATTGTAAAATGTTAAATTTAATAATGAAATCAACTTTAGGCTACTCAAATGCTGTAATAAATTAAGCATGGTGAGTTGAGCATATGTCAGCATGTGACCCACCTTAAACACTTTCTCTTTTTTTCAAACCCTTGTTGCAGATGAATGGACCCAAGTCTAAAAGCGCAGCCTGGCAGTATTTCAATCAGCCAAGAACACTAGGCAAGGCTGTGTGCAAAACATGCAATGATGAGGTCAGCATGGGAGCAACCATAGCAAGATATGTGTATTTTGTTTGGTTAAAATTTAATTAAACAAGGCATTTAAACGAAGTGTTTGTATTATTCAAAATTTTTACGTCAATTTTTACACTTTTACAGCAAATACATATCTGCTCCAAATATCGGTTATCGGCCTTCTTAACTACTAATAATCGGTATCGGTCCTGAAAAACCCATATCGGTCGAGCTCTAGTATGTACCCCACTCCCTCCAATTTACTGGCTCCCTTTTTTAAAAAACAGTCACGTAGTGTTAAAATAGAACAGGTACATTTTGTAGAATATTGTATATATAGCTGCAAGGTAAACGTTAACACAGAAGCTGCTAGATGGTTTGTTGTTGAAGTCTACTTCAGTCTAAAATGTCAATGCCAAACCTCATTTGGTCACCATTTATCTTCATCGTCGTCTCTTTATATAATTATATTTGCAAATCTTCCTGTATTTCCTGTACCCTGTATTCAGGTAAAGCCTTTGACAGAATGCATTGTGCACAGTATTACTAAACTGGTCTCGACGAGCGTAACGTTTAATACTACATTGGAAGTGTTCCAATATTTGAAGTACAGGTCCTCTTCTGTTTCCCATGCTGCTTTGCAAACCAATCTAACGCCAGCGAGTTGAACTATCGTTGAACTTAACTGAGAACATCCCTGCCACACTCAATCGCACCCACTGTTTTGGTTGTAAAATCGGTTTCCTCTTTTACCTTGAAGTGAACCATGCAAGGTATACAAATAAAGAAAACAAAATAGTAAAAGCTCTCTTTCATCTATACCCCAATGGCGCCTCCAGGGCCAATAAAAGCACCACAGTGGACACATGCATTTGCGCATTGGGCATTTATGCTAATTAAACACATTGCCAGTACTTTTGGCAGAGAGAAAACAGTCTGCGGAACTGAACTCAACACAAAGCTTCCTAGCCCAGTTTGTTTTTGAAGAAACCGTAGAAATAGCAAAAATGCCCCTAAAATGGCTGCTTCAAGCCGTTTGGGGGTCACGCAAGCCTCCACACCATATGTTCAAGCTTGAAATGTACCCCATCAGGCAGTCTGGTGTGAAGTGTGCACACTAAAACGGCAGGAGCACTGCCACAACCCTGAGTACAATACAAAATTGGCGTTGTACTAAATCAAAATTGACAGTTAAGCAACTCAACTAAGACAAACCATAATATGTACAACTACTGTATTTACATTACGGTGTCCGTGCTGCGACAATACATCCCTCCCATAATGCATTACCACAGCATCAGCATCATTTTGTCGTGGCCCACATTGCAGTTTTGGTTTCCCTCAGAGGGTCTTAATGACTGGAAACCCATACAAATGTTTAATGGCCTCATCCTATTGTCACATATACACAAGAACCTGATTTATAACTAGTTTTGAAATTCAAAGTCAAGGATAATAGTTTGTTTAACTACAGTGTTGCTCAAGTTACTGTAAAAAGGGTAAGAAAATAATGCCATATCTCAAAGTTATTATTTATTCCATATGACAATTTGAAATTCTGGTTGAGATTTTAGCAAGAATCATGGAAGTTGACGGGCATGATTTGCTTTTGCAGGCCACGTAAAATGATGTGGCGGTCCCGATCTGGCCGGGTCTTGAGTTTGACAGCTGTGTTCTACCCGATGTGATGATAGCAAGGTTTAGGTTAATTGAAGACTACATTGTCATTGGGTGTGATTGGTTATTTGTTTTTATTTGCCCTGCAAACGGTTGGCGATCAGCCCAGGGTGTACACCGCCTCTTGCCCAAAGTCAGCTGGGGCAGGCGTTGGCTCACCTGTCACTGTGATGGATGGTTATTATTATCTTAAAAAATATATATTTTTGACATACAGCTCTTGTGCTGGATCTCATAAGATTGTGCAAGTAGTTGTAAAATAGCAGCCCGGGAGTTATACATGTCATACTCCTCCCTCAGAGTTAATCATTTCATTCCGTGTTTGTAAAATATTAAAACATTTCCAGGACTGCTGAGGAATTACGTTTTACAACGTCGCACATGAATTATAAAATGAAGATGGCACTCGGCTTTTCAGAGACCACATGTTATTTTCATGGCCCGGGGCCCCCAAATCAGCATTTGCGAAAATGAACCATTTCCTCAGTAGCTTCAGACTACGAGTTGGGCTCTTCTTATCTGTGAAGAAAAAGTAATGTACAGCCTAGAGGGAAACCCTCACAGTGACGCGGGGACTCGCTTTGTCATTTCGTACCACTGTTTGTTTGAACTGCACATCCAAAAGAGCGCTGCCTCCTAACAGCCCTAATAGTCAGAATACACAGTGTCATTCCTTATCCTGTTCACATCCCACTTGGCATATTGCGCCAAGCAAATTCTTTTTATTTGCAAGTTCTAACACTTTGTATTTCAGCCTCGATTACTGTTTCGGGGCCCAAATCTTGAACTGAAGGTAGATAACTTGAAATACTGACATTGGGCATGTGCACATGTATGGAAAAAGGGAAGGGTACTTTGACAAGGTATTTTAGTCACGACCGCCAAAGTACTATATTAAATATTTTATAAAAATGGAGCATTTTTAAACATCATCAGCAACAACATTTTGAACATCAGTCCCAGAAAATCAAGACTAGAGAGTCGTGACACATAATCCAACTGAAAGAGGAATTTGTTGATTTCAAATAAGACAAAAATAAAAACAAAAGGCTCAAAGAAGGCTCTCAGATTGAAATAATGAATACTTTTAGGGAACTGCATTATCTAAAGTGAGAAAAGGTCATATGCAAAATATAGCATTTAAGCAAAAGAATGTCCTGTTTTCATATATTAACATTTTAATACTAAAACTGCAATTATCAGACGTGCCCGCCACTAGTCCATCATGCTGCATGTTAAATACTGTATATCTGGACCATTGTACTGTATTGGCAAAGGTAAATAAATAGAGTGTACATACAGTATAAGCTTCATGACTTGGATATTTGATTCAAACCCCATGGCACCCTTTTAACCAACTCCCATTTGATGGCCTCAGTTCTGCATCATGCCTTTATTTGACATAATAATCTGTGTTTACCTTTGCCCCTCAGCTCTTATGTCCCTTTTAGGCATTTCTCCATCAAACACACACAATGAAGCATAAGCAGCTCCACAGCTTTTAGCCTTTTTACTCCAAACATTGTTGTGGATCTGAACAATCCTCAGCCCAGTGGTTGCGGACCCCTGTTCTGTTTGCGTCTTGCTGCTGAGAGAGGAGTGATGGCCAATGACAAAACAGAGCTTTAATACTTCCTGCTGAATACGTGTATTGCCTTCAGGGGTCGGGAAGCTGCCTTGGGCCAAGAGTGAACGCCAACATAATGAGACCGCAACACACAGACAGAGAAACACACAAACATACACATGCAAACACATAAATGAAGGCTAAGATCCACCTGGATGCCAGATGGCTCATCAGCAGGTCTCCCTTCGTCCTCGCTAACAGGAAATGGATCACTGAGGGCCAAACTAATTTTAAAAAGGACCATGCGCAAACACACACACACACAGTCTCACACACACAGCCTATAAATAGGGCACCTTGATAAGGGGCGTATACACACACACAAACACACAATGACATTTAGTTAATCAAACATACTCATGAGCGTTAAGGAGGCCGGTCTGTGGTCTACAGTGCCAAACTGAAAACATTCCACTCCATCTGCAATGTGCTGTACTCGTATAACGCATCACGGGAGTTGATGCTTTTTACTGTCAGTTTTAAACAATCACTCATGCACCAGCTGTCATAAGAATATAATTAATGGACAAATAGCAGACTTAACGTTGATTGTGCCTGCTGTCACAAGGGATTGAGACTATATGAACGCTTACTGACCGTGCTTAACTTAACGTAGCGAGCTTCAACAAACTATCAGGAACAACGTGAAGTTGACAAATATTAGACTCAGCGATGCCTCCTGATCCAAATAACATGGCCTTCATCATCTGTGGTCAGTCAACAGTCGGCCACCTGCTGCTGAGTAACAAGGCAAATCAGTGAAAAAGGTCACTTGTTGAGGAGAGAAAAGCAAACAGTTCAAGAGAAAGAAGCACAGTATTTTGTGGCTAATAGCCAGTGTGACTCTGGGCGCTTGTATTGTCAAATATTGTCAATAGACACAAATCAACAGTACCAAAAACAGTGAGTAACTTCATTTAAATAAGGTATTTTATTTCGTGAACACGTGTCACAAAGAATGGGGGGGGACAATTCAATGTTGGCGTATTATTACACAGAAACTACTTAATTGATTTTCAAGGTCAATAAAACATGAAAAACTGCTGTAGAGCCAGCTTTTTTTCCTGCTTATTCTGTTCACTGGTGTGTATTGTAAATCATCACCACCTACAATACTGGGGTGGAACAACATCAAATATGAAAACGCTCACCTGCAACTTAAGCTAATTTGTTCATGAATGCTTTTGCTGATGTCGAACTTTCATAAAGGACACATTTTCTAAGAACCAAGTCGTGAAAACACGTACATGCGGGTGAACGCTATGTTAGGGATCAGCTGTACTATTGCAGAGTTGGTAATGGAATCTTTTCTTGGAGACCCTTATAGTGGATCACATTTGTTTTGGAAACAAAGATGTTTCTATGATACAAAAATAACATCAAATAATGTTGTGGAACAACACTCGTCCATGTGAAATGAATCCAATACAAAATAATGGTCTGGTGCAGTATTTGCGGCAGTGTATGTGCCAAATTTGGCCTTTTATACCCACAAAATCCAAAGCTTTGCTAAAGCCTGCCAACATACAAAATACAATCCCACCACTGAAGTGAATTTCACACACTGTCATCATAAATGAAAATGTCACATCCCCGTGCTGTTGCTGTGATCTCTCCCCAACATCAGTGTTCCACCAGCAGGGGTGTGGCAAGCAATTATGAGACCTCTTGATGGGGTCTGAGACCCTCTTTATCTCCTAAACATTATCATGACATTTACCTCATCAACTGTTACCCCTTATTTATCTTATTTGTTGTTATTAAAATCTTATGTTTGTTAGTGTTTTCCTTGTAAAAGTCACGAGCCATCTATCCATTTTCCGCACTGCTTATCCTCACGAGGCTAGCCTTTGATATTCATTTACAAGTGCAACAGCACCATTGCAACAAGTGCAATATTTAACATATGCTTACAGCTGATGAAAGCTGTATACAGAATACAGTATGTATTCTTTTTTTCCACTAATGCTGATTTAACATGATATTTTAAAGTGTTTAAAATGTATAAAGTAGGATGTTTCTTACCAACTACTAAGATTGAATATGTGTGTTAACATTCATTCATAATGACGTAGAAACAAAAGCATTAGAAAGCATGGTAAGACATGGGGGGAAAAGAAAGACCATAGTCTATGCAGACTTTTGACTCTGAGCAGTGTTTTTTTTTCCTCTCTTTTTCTCCTAATTGCATCAGTGAGTTTGAATTGGTTTGTGAAAAAAAAATGACAAAGGCATGCCAGTAGACTCTTTGATAACCACTGCAGCCAAGCTTGAAACAAAGCAATGAAGCTTTTGAGTTAAGATGCTATTTGACAAACATGGACCAATCAGCATGGAGTGTCTGTATCTTCTCTGAAGCATCATTACTTAAGCGTGACATCCAGCTAATGGATGGCCTTCATCGCACAGCGGTCACTACAATCTGGCTGGAGTGGACCGAGGGGCGGCGCACTTCCAAAAAACGCCTGGAGGAAAGCCAACCGTTGCCACGGTGACAGCGCTGTGAAGAAAATCTCTTTGTATTGTTACCAAGGCAACTACTGTAGATAGGAGGGTGAGGGAGGGGAGGATGGATGGATGAGAGAGAGGTGACTTGGTGAGGAGTGAAAAGGAATGTGAGAATAGGAAGGAAGGATGAGGAAAAAAACAACAACATGAGGAGTTGATGGTGAATTGTATGAAACAAGGATTTGAGTTCATGCTTTGTTATTGTGTGTGTATCTGCCTTGTTTGGATGGCAGTTGACTGTTGTGTAGAAAAGCAACCACAAAGGACATTCAGTGACTCTATTGCAATATATTCACATGAATAGAAATAATATGTAATGTGGACAAAGGTTTTTGGACACCTTGCCATTACACCTACAGGGGCATCAATGAGATGGAGCCGAAAGTGGAACCTCTAAACTCAAACACAATCTGTTCTGTTGCGGTGATATCCATCCATCCATTCTCCATAGCGCTTCTGCTCTTAAGTTACATTTACACTATGTTCATGGGAGCTCAATTTCAGGCCACTGTGGACAAAACGGAATGGTCGTGAGGCAACGTGCGGGCACTGGGCAAACGTGATATGCCATGATTGCCGTGGATGCCTAGCGAGACTTTTTTTTAATAGTCTTTATGTGAATACCAGGCTTTTTTGCATGTTTTGGTATGAGATGGATTAGTGAATTAGTTGTAGACAGAGAAATAATTCCCACTGTTATTTAAATCTATCGAGCAGGCCCAACAACACCCAGATGAACAGAATTGCTCCGATTCCTTTTCTTGGTCACGTCATGGTCCACTTCTTGCTCGGCAGAATTTGTATAGGCCGGTCTCACTCACTACGGTATTTTCTTGCAAATTTGGGGCAGAGGGCTCCTCTGCATCACAGACCAAAGGAAGGACAGGGAAACCAGGATGACCATGAGTGCTGGGGCAGTTGCTCTAATGTAAATTTGCCACCGACACGGTCACTGTATGTTACAGTCGTCTCTGTAGTTCTTATCCAAGAGGAGTTGGTCTTTTGCAAACTGTATGTCTCCAGGCTGCATAGTGTGCTAGGTTCCCTTACAGTAAACATATCTCTTTCTCACTATTGCACACTGTACGTCTCTTGAGAATCCCTTTGTCTTTTTATTGTCTCTTGCTGGTCTTCCTCCACCTTTTTCACCTGAAACTACAAACCAAGTCCAAAGGTTCTGGAGTTCTGGATTGGAATTTCCAGACATATTGGAATCATTTTTTATAACTTTTGAACTGCTTTGCTGTGGGGCCCCACTAATTCCCACTGTGTTTGAATTGACTGCATAAATCTAGCAGGGGAAGAATAACTCTGTTGAAGTGTTTCCTTCTCGGAATTAGCATATGTGAGAGTGTCTCTGTGTGTGCGAGATGAAAAACACAAAGTGGCTCCATCGAGGTTCAATCTACACCATAATAAATAGAATGAATAATGCAATAATTTTACTTTCTCACCAGCCCAGAGAACGGTGAGTTGACAGAGTGCAACTAAATACATTCAATCAGTTATGAAGTTTCAAGTACAAAAACATTAATTTTTTATTTTTGCACGTTTACTTTAGTATTAAATGTAATTTTAGTATTCATTATTTTCTTTCCTTCTTTTGTATCTTTCCCATTAAAGGTTTATTTGTCACTGCCAAGCAGTTTTTATTTCTATTGCTTGATTACATTGAGTCATTCCCAGATTTTGTTCATAATCTGTTTCCCCACCCCCACTCGATAGAGTGGAAAATGAAAGTTGGACATTCCTAAGGTTGTAAAATGTTCTGACATTTTTTTACATGTCAAGGAAAAAAACACCTCTGAAGACTGCACTAAACTTTTTGTTTGATTGAACAACAGAAAAGCAGATGAGAGGAAAAAAAATAGATTATTGGCTGCATGTTGTAGTGCAGGTACATGAGCAAGTTTTGAGAGACAAAACTACAATTATTTTTAGAAAACGTGAATAACACGAGGACTCAAATTACAGCTTTCCATTCCAAGAAGCAGGAATTTCTGCCAGCTAGTGAACCGCCAAGCGAGTTATACAAAACATTAGTTCAACTTACAGAGGGTCGAGCAACTCATATACTTGCTCGGAATGTTGATTCTTCTTCTATGCGCAGACCAAGCCTGCTGGCAAATCAAGTGTGCTGCTGGCGTACGTTCATTCTAAAATGTTGCGCCACATGAAAGCCAGACATGGTAGAAATTATGTACCAATAACTTGAAACCTTTCTCAAAACTGTTGTATTAAATGAAACAGCTTCGAAAGCATATATGTCAAACTCAGGCCCGGGGCCAAATTTGGCCCGCAAGACCAGATCAAATGTGTATTAGAGCTGGCCCGCCAGTATATAGCACATGCGCCACTAATATTACAAATCCCAGAATGCTTTGCTAGTGTGTTCGCTCATCACTCTAGACCGGCGAGCGCCCCTTCTCTTTCTGTTGCAGTCGTTAGCAACTATGCTACCAGTCTCCGCGAGCAAAGCCAGAGCTTAAAGAGTTGCTTCAAACATGAGCCGCTCTTCAAACTGAATGGTGCACCGGCTTTGCACAGCACAATTTAATGAGTAGCCTAATGAATAAGTAGGAAATTGAGATGGCTAATACATTCTCTCTAATCGACTGGAAAATGCTATTGTCATGGTAAGAAGAGCCAGACTCAAGAAGGATTGTTATGGAACGAAAATGAAAACAAAAAAATAATATACTGTACACTGGAAGTAAATGGTTTAGTTAAATGCCAAGCGTATCACATACATTATCAATGTTATAAAAGTTGAGGTTGAGAGTTTATCACATTTTACTAATAACAGTAGTTACTGTAATTTGTATTAAAATGTTACCGAAAATACTTCCTATAGTTAATTAAAAAATCATTTCCAAATCCAAACAAACAAGGTCGATAGCATCCCAGAAATAATTTTGTTCAACCCCTAACATATTCTAGCCCAATTTTTGTCCCAATATAATTCCAGATACAGTACATACTGTACATAACACACATAAATAGCATAAATATAGTGTAAATATACACTATTACCTGTAGGTGAGTACTGATGCACCCCTGCAGATGTTTCTTGCAGCAACTAGAGGTGAGAGAGTGAAATGTTACATTCACTTTGGTCATGACTGCCGCAACATGCGAGGAAGAAATCTGACAGAGGATTTTTTAAGGTTGGTCTGGTTTGAACAAGCCTTCATCGATTGCCGCTTTTAATGAGCTTTGCCAGTAGCCGGGGTAAAAGTGCAGTCAGATCCAATGATAATGAGACGCCTAATTCTGCTCCCGCTGCTTCCATATGCTCGTACTGGATATTTAGTAGCGTAGTTTGAAATTACACTTTCAAGATTGCAACAAGGGCCATCACAACAGGGTTTTGTTATTTGTCTCTCATTTGTAGAATGCGCTTGTCTTTCTTTTCGACCTTCCCCAGGCAAAACTATTGTTCGGAATCCTCATCATCACTCCAACTGCTGAAAGTCATCCTCTGGCACTTCTATAGTTGGAATGTTGAGGAGCTAAACTATGTCTTTTAGTTCAGTAGTTGTATTCCCTGTGAAGCAATGGAAGAATATAATAGGATTCGGCCTTGGTCTGTCGAGGGTTCTCACCAATCTTCCTCAAACTTCCACAGAATATTTTTGAGAAACTAAGAAAGGCAATTTTGAGTAGTATCAAAGATCTAGTGCGGTACCACTCAACTCTAGGCTCCCTCGCATTTTCCTATTGTTGCGACCCACTTTTCTAGAAGTGATTCGCTCTACAATATTTTCTGGAAACCAGTCCAAGATCTATTGTGCCTACCAGATGAGCAGATTGTGCTTAAAATTGTTTAGCCCTGGCAGAGGTCCACCCTTTCATGAGTGCTATTGTAGCATTTGATTGAGGAGTAACGTGTCAAACAATCTGTTTTGTTATGGGTTCCGCATCCAGACTTGTCATGTGTCATTGAGGAGGATTCTCAATCCCCAGTAACTCCCATGTTGTGTCATTGAGGGACTAATATAGGATTTTTTTCTTTCGGTAACTTTAAGTGATTTTATTTTTCTTATGTCAGACAGAAGTGGCTCGCAATCCTCACTGCTTCAACAGTTCTCGGTTGATGTTTCGGAGCAACCGATGACTGTTATCAGGTTTTACACTGTCTAGACAGCATCTGTCTTGACATTTACAGAGACACGAACATAAGTGACATAAAATATTGTGCGCTAAAAAGAACACCAGAAAGGGAACATAGAAGCAAAGAGGACAATGACAGCATAACCTCTAATGAGAGTAGTGTAGCTTTACCGATTTTAATGAGGGACAAACAAAGCATGAGAGACCTCTCACACACTTCCATGCACACACATGCACGCACGCGCGCACACTCTTCTGTTGTATTGTCCAATTATGAATGACTGTGTAGGTGGATATATATTTGTTGGATCCAATACTAAGTTACATGGCAATAAAACCGGGATGTTGTAGTGTTAGACCATCCATCCATCCATTCTCAATAGCGCTTATCCTGTTCAGTGTCGCGGGGTGCTGGAGCCCATCCCAGCTGACTTCGGGCAAAAGGCGGACTACACCCTGCACTGGTTGCCAGTCGGTCGCCGGTCACATATAGACATAGAAAGCCACTCGCACTCACCTTCACACCGTCACTGAGCGGGAACTGAAGCCACGCTGCTTACACCGAAGCCAGGCGAATGCACCACGACACCATCAGTGACTGTGCTAGAACATAATAGCTGCAAATGGCCAAAATGTAAGTACTGTAAAAAAAAAAAATTAAAAAAAATGGATGTGATGATTCAGCCTTTGTGTCAAGACTGAATAGCTAATTAGGATGTTTATGTACCACACAGTTGTTATGTGGCTGGAGGAGAGCGGAGATGCTCTGAATACAGCTCCTCCATCGCCAATGACACACGGGAGTTTGCTTAGGAATGTACAGATTCAGACTGCAGCAGCACATGGATCATCTGCTTCTGCTCACACACACACAAACTGAACATCCGATTAGATCAGTCATTCTCAATCGGTACATTTCAAAGCCCCTTACGTTTATGAGGAAAGTCTAATACAACCCCAATTCCAATGAAGTTGGGACGTTGTGTTAAACTTAAATAAAAATAGAATACAATGATTTGCAAATCATGGTCAACTGATATTTAAGTGAATACACTACAAAGACAAGATATTTAATGTTCAAACTGATAAACTTGATTGTTTTTAGCAAATAATCATGAAATTCGAATTTTATGGCTGCAACCCCTCCCAACTTCATTGGAATTGGGGTTGTCTTAAACCGGTTGCGGTCCTGAGGGAGCAGTGTGATGTTGCTCTGTGTTGGGATTCTTATTGATCCCAGGTCTGTGCGGCACTTGAGAGAGATGACTTTTTCTTACTAGAAGAAAGAGACCATTTTCTGAATTGAAGAGATTATCTGCTGTTTTGTGTCTCCAGTTGGCTCGGCGCTGTCTGCATTCTCAAGTCTACATAAATACTTTCTATAGACTTCCCAACTGTACATGGGCATATGCCCATTAATCGATGTATTAATCTGTGTTAAGGTGGGCTACGCATACTACTTCCCTCTGACATTATCTGAAGCGCGGAATACACACATACAGACTTAGAGCGTGAGAGACCGCGCACATAACAAAAACAATAAATTGTCAAGTGTGTTCTTACTGCGGTCATACTGTAGGGCCTGATTCCTGAGACATATTGGCTATTCAGCAATGCAATTTTGGAGCTTCTGAGTGATCTAAGGCTAACCTGGAGCCAGCCACAAGAAAGAGTCATGCTATATCAAAATGCCTTTCAACTATACATTTCCTTGCCTCTTGGTCATTTGCGTGCACTGTAAGAATCGGTGCTGGCCTCCCTCAGAGAAGTTGTTGGGGTGTGCTGTCCCAAGTTTTAAACACAATGTTGAGCCGGATGGACATATACACCCAATTCCCACACACTCGGGACGAGTTAAATCAAAGCAAACTTGACTTTTAAGCCATTGCTGACTTCCCCCAAATGATCACAGCTGTAGACTGCGTTCATGTGCAACTTTATATACCGCCAACATAGTACACATATTTTTTGAATGAGCAAACTGCGTGTGTTTCCAAAGGGAGTGTTGCTGCTAAATAGCCAATGTCAGCTTGGCCTCTTTCACTAACACTTCCAGCTCCATCACTTCAAATATTTTGCACTTGTGGTGCTCCAGGCAGCACACAACACACACAAGGATATATCGCTATCAAAAAAATTGCGAGTTTCCTCAAACAAACTAGATGTATGTTGACGAACCAAGACTGACCTACGAGAGGCAGCATGGTGCCACAATACATCCAAACTGCCGGAAAATACCAAGAAAAAAAAAAGAGTAGCGGTAGAAGAAGAAATGAAAGCAGCTCAGTTAACCATTAGCATTTCTGTCATTGTTATTGTGGTGAATGACTTGTGAGACATGTCATTACAAACACTCAACAACCAGTTGCTCCTATATTAGTGTTGAGGTAGCTTCCTAATTGGCTATCATTCTGTTTCACGTCGCCACTATGGAGTTGGATGCACGGCCGACTTCAGTGCTAACCACACACGTAGGGATTTGCAACCGGCAATATTAAACAGGTTTTACATTTAATGCCGGCCCGGATTGTTTTCCAAGCAGTGATCAGTTGAGGGGAAGAAAGAAAAAAAAAATCACTCTCAACCCATTACATTCTAATCAGTCAGGATAATATTTTTTCGGCACATCTGGCAATTTGGCCTTTGCTGGCTTTGATTGGAAGAGAGGAAAAATTCAAACTTTAGGCAAGATTATCGGTATGTGTGGGTCAGGCTTTACCAAGACATTTAGGACCATTTTTTTTTTTTTCTGTTGGGGGGACCTACAGACATAATTGAACAACAAAAACTTTGTAAATGTGTTATTACGTTTGATTAAGTCAAACTAATATGGAAAGTAAATGATGTGATATTATATGATACTAGGAGTATAGTGCTGAAATGATAAAGCTTAAGGTTCATAGCAGTATTTAAAACGTTTAATATACACAAACAACATTTCAAGCAATTGAAATACCTCCTTATTTGCGACATGTACTCAAGCTTTCATATCAGTCAGCCTGAAGCGATCAAACAAAGCATTATTGTCCTAGTCTTCATTTGACACATTTCCCTACTGAACTTTAAATGTTCAAAACTTTCAAATGTTTTAGATTAGGTTAAACAAATGGATACAACGCACATTCACAATGGCAGGCACATTTGTATTTGAAATTCAGTGCAGTTGCAGTTTAAGACAGATTTATGAGGGCAACCACATAAATGTGTTCTAATGGGTTTACTCTTTTGAATGCATGCTACAGATTATATATGCACTTTATTGGTTATACATAAAAGCCATAAGCAAGCTGATTTTATGCTGTCATCATTGTGCACATAAGCATGACTCTAAAGCAATAAACATTTTTCAACTTGAGAAGATTACTGCATTTTTTTGCATATCGCATTTTTTTTCAAATCTTCATAAAGGATGGATTCACGCCGAATAATCAATTCCAGCAACATACACACACATACATTTATACTCTGCTGTAGAAATTGATGTATGTGGGTTCAACAGTGAAGTTATCACTTTTTTTTATGAAACAAAGAGTTATGAAATACAAACCTGATAATGCCTTGATTAATGGAGAGAGCCCCATTTCTCAGCTGCTGAAAAACCAGCAAAATCTGTCAGTGTCATTTTGTAATTCTCTGGCTGTGGGAAAAAGGAGGCGAAAACATTTGTTTTGTGTAGCCATGGTTCTGCTAAACCACCTACTGACAGACTTGTAGGGGATGTTGTACATTCCTGCCAAGTGTGTGTATGCGCTAATGCAGACTGGCAGAGCCACACAAAAGCAAATTCACGTACAAAGCAGAAGAGGATTATCACGTTTCTTTAGCACACGCTTCAATGCAGCCTTTAATTAAAGCATGTATAGGGAAAAAAAACTGCAGTTACTTCAGATTGAAAAATCCAATCACAAATCATTTGATGGCATCATTAACTCTGAGCACTACATAAATAGGAATAGAAAATGAAATTGTGAAGCATCATCGTAAGGTTCATTAAACCTTTATTTAGACACGGTGCTGCGATGATAATTACCCATAGTACTCTGAAATTCCACTTTAAAACAATAACAGTATTGCAAACAATAGCGTGTTATCCATATCAAGTGATCCCCAATGATAACAAGGAACTACACTGACAATTTCCATAAGATTTTATAAAGGGGTCACACATGTGGCTAGACAAAACTTGAATTTAATTTGGGTGCACAGTATATCGAGATAGAAATGCAGATCGAAGCATTCTTTACTTTTTGCCGATTGAGTTGCAGTGGAAACCAACCGAGACTGCTGACGACATGGACCAAAGCCATGGACCAGTGATCAACTGACAGCAGAAATCAGGATAGGAAAATCTAAAATATTTAATAATAAAGGTATACATAATAATAATTATTATTAATAATAATAATAAGTAAGTAAAGAAAGAAAGAAAGAAAGAAAGAAACTTTACGCGACCAAACCCAGAAAACATGTTAGCAGACGTCCTGTGTATGCTATGCAAATGGCGATGACAACACTTTGGTGACAGTTTAGTTTTCTTTCTGGCTGATGTTTTCAGACAAAAGTTAAATACATGTACAGTATATCAATGATTTATACAAAGATGATATGATATACAAATATACCATTCCTACGGGTGCTTTGTCACGCTCCACATTGCCATTCACCTGAGCCGGGAGGAAGTCCGTCGACCTGTTTTGCCGAACGCGGAAGTAGGTTGCAGATAATCCGGATTGGGATTGAAGGAGACATTATATGGGGCAACTGTGGCCAAGTGGTTACGATCACCCACCGCATGCCACGACTGTGGTGTCCTTGACCAAGTCACCGATACACTGAACTGCTCCCTGGGTGTTCAAAAAGTAGGGTCCTACTAACTGTGTGTGTTTGCGGTGTTCACTACTGTGATGGATTAAAAGAAGAAGTCAAATTTGGATGTGTGGATGTCTGTAAGGAAGCTATTTAAGATTTCCGCCTTCATATTCGGGCTACTTTAAGTAACACTGCAATGTGTGTGCTGGTGTGTCCATTGTGTGCGCTACATACACGGATCTGCACACTAATTGTTAGTTAGTGTTAAATTAGTGTAATTTGCCATTTTGATGATGAAATGCCATTTCTCCATGAGTACAAATACAATGCTTTTTATTGTTTTCATGGACGGTTGTGCTACTTTTTTTTACAAAAGTACATTTTAATTTGGTCTCCAAAGAGCTCTGCCCCGGTTGTCATGGTAACGCAAAGGCGTATTCACCTTGACACACTGCAGTAGAGGGACCCGCAACAGGCTGCTTTCCAGAGGCCTGTTAAAAGAGGATAAATAGTTTGATTTGATTGATCTCTGGCATGTCTGGTTGTTAAGACACCTGTGAAAACAAAATACTGCATAATACAGTCTCCTTTAAATGAATGAAGCACAAATATAGAGTTCAAAAACAATGCTATTTTAGATTTTGCTCAGAGTACTTTATACACTGAAACATGCAAATAGTTACGTGTCATAAATGATCAGAAGCCCTACAAATGCAGACATCTGATCAAGCTTTTCTACAATGGCCTACCATAGATTTCTGACTGATGTCAAAAGCGGCAAATAAATCATGCCAATCATCACCGTGCAGAAAAGATCAAACTTAATGAATAAGGACATTATGAGCTTTCAGTGTGCACACAAAGCAGCCTCCATTGGCCATATTTTTATAAGATCTGACATTAACGTTAGTATGGGTTTCTTCACAGTGGTTCTTCCAACAAGGGGGCATACTTCAACGTCAAAGGCTATCTGAAGTGCTCCTTATCAGTCTTCAGCACATAAACCTTTGATAGGATAGATGTGACACAAGAACGTTGCTTAGCATAACTCGTCGCAGGTCAAACACATTGCGGGATGATATGCCCAGGATTTCAAAAGCACCAGAGGAAATAACATTAACTTTCAAACAGTGTATTTTTCCTCATGCTTCAATGAGATGAGTCCCTTGTGTGTTTTTGTGAGCACAATCACTTGTGCACACAGACAGCAACAGACACACACAATATTCTGTGCAAACCTTCATCAGACTCTTCCCTTCCAGCACAATATCTATGTCACAGCAATTTTGCACATTCTCTCCCTTGCCTCCACATACAAACACATAGCCTCAGGTGGTGTAATTGATTGTGACAGGAAGTCCTGGGAGGGTTGTTGGTAGGTTATCGGGTTAACCTGTGAATTGTAACCCACCTGACACCTGACTGTAGGCTCCAACACCTCCAGCAGACATGTTGCAGCAAAGTCTGGAGACGAAAAGGCATAATCATCTTCAGCTGAGGTATGTTCACGTGTTAAATAAGTAGAACACAGTGGAGACATCAATGGTGGTATAAGAGCAGGGGTGTCGAGCTCAATTGCACAGGGGACCGATACTCAAAGTGCACTTTTAGGTTGCGGCCGAACAGGATAAACATTTTTGAACAGACTGAAACTAAATGTAGTCGAACATAAATGTTCATCCAAATAAACAGGATACCGTTTCAAAATGAATCAAATTGAAATAACTTGAAATATGTTGATCTACATAAAAATATCTGCCAAAATTATTCAACTTTCAAATATGAACATGCTGCAAAAAAACTACAAATATATGGGGAAAAGATATATTTTTTAAGTCAAAGTTAGAATCATTATAAATCGAAACGCTTTATTGCGCTTGCATCTTTTCTTCAACATGATCATTAATGTTCAGGCTAAGATTCTGTGTTGTAGACATTCTCAGGAAGGACCACAAGTGTCCATTCATGAGGAAACTCATATCTGATGATATGTTAACATTGTGGCGATCTTGAGTCACATCGGCAGACACGTAATTGTTAACTGCTATTTACAAACTATAGCCGGGCATGCTGGGAATTCCCACATTCCCTCTGGCGTAGCAATATTCGTCACAGACAACAACTGCTCACACAGATTTGTGCTACCAAAGATACACTGCGTTCAAGTTGCATGCAGACAAACTGTATGTAGCCAGGGATGATTGCGTGTAGCCTTTTGTTCAGTAAGGCAGCTGTTGCGCTGCATTATTAATTTAGTATGATTAGTGGAGCACTGAGTCCAAAGCAAACATGGTGAAGCAGCATTTAGCTATGATGCTGCACACAAATGGAATAAGTTGCCAACAGAAGTGACGTCAGCCCCAAGTGTGCATGTTTTTAAGTACAGGTAAAAAAAAAAAAAAAACTCTTCTTCCCCCCCCCCCCCCCCCCCCCCATGCTTTTTAGAGCATTTCTACTTTTAAATGAGATTTCTTGCACTGTACGCTGTTTTAATGGTATTTTTAGTTTTTTTTCCTCTGTTTTAAATTTATACCCTGGTTTTTTTATTTGTTTTAAAATGCTTTTAATCATGTAAAGCACATTGAGTTACCTTGTGTATGAAATGCGCTCTATAAATAAATTTGCTTTGCTTTGCATTATGAGATTTGTAGTTTATGTTTCATCAACGCTTCACATCGCACCATTAAAAAAAGATATTGCGGTGTTTTATGGAATCAAAGGAGGCGGCGTTTCCCTAGCATGCTTTGCTGTCGTTACAATTATCATGTTTGACTGTGAGGCATGCCAGACTGCGCTTTGCAAACGTACGTTAGTAAAGCTCACGTACTCGGAGAGTTCAAAAGATGGTGCTGGCCGCTGAGTTGGCGGTCTGGGCTTTTAGCTTAGTGGTCAGTGCACTCGACTCTCACGGTTCGAGCTCAGGTGTGGCTGGGCAGGTATGGTGTCATACTTTGTATGTAATAGTGATACAATTTCTAGCTGTTTACAGTTAGAGTAGGTGACCTTATGTTAATGGTCTTTAATGCTCGCTGTGCGGGTCAGTTCCACACTATTTGTCAAATGGTTCCGTGGACTGGGTGTAATTGCTGGCTGGGCCAGAAAGATGTGGCCCGCAGGCCAGGAGTTTGACATCCATGCATAAGATTGCAATGGCCTGTACCCAAGAGATGCTTCTTTGCATTGTTAGCAAAATTCCTACATGCAAAGAAATAAATCCAGGCCCTAACATACTCACCAGACCTATACAATTCCTATGTGGTCTAAAAATTAATTAAAACAGGAAAACATGCCCTTTGAGAATCCATCCATCCATTTTCTATACCGCTTATCCTCACAAGGTTCGCGGGTATGCTGGAGCCTATCCCAGCTATCTTCGGAACTGGTCGCCAGCCAATCACAGCGCACATATAGACAAACAACCATTCACACCTATGGGCAATTTAGAGTCTTCAATCCACCTACCATGAATGTTTTTGGGATGTGGGGTGAAACTGGAGTTCCCGGAGAAAACCCATGAGGAGAACATGCAAACTCCACATAGGCGGGGCCAGATTTGAACCCGGGTCCTCAGAACTGTGAGGCAGATGTGCTAATCAGTTGTCCAATGTGCCGCCGCCATTTGATAATTTACAAAATAAAAAAAATAAAAATCTAATAAATAACTTGCATCTACAAGCCACATTATAAACGTTTGGGCCTGCTACTGACAAACTAGTGAGCAGCAAAACAAGGGATCACCATTGCCTTTAATTAACGGAGTGTAAGAAGGGTCTGCACACTGAGGCCTGCATCCCGAGCTGGCCGTCACGCTCACTTCATTGACAGCTCGGGGATCAACAACGCACCCGTGACCAATCGGTCAACAATTCCCGTTTCAGCCGCTAAAGATCAATCTGCTAGTAGACTGCGACTGACACTGATGAGGTGCGTGCATGATGAAATGCGGCGCAATCGCTGGAGCGCGATGTTTCGCTGCAACTTGGCCACAAATATCCGTCACCGGTCTTCAGTCACCGATGGCAGCTTTGATCTGTCGGATAAAGGGGAATTCGCGTGGAACTACTGCTTGATAACAGGATTAAGATATACATGTGCATTACGTGCATATTTGATGGCGCTAGATGGAGGTGAAGATTATGAGCATTGTGTAATAGAAGATCAGAACTGTTAACACGATGATATAACGAGAACACATAAACAGGTTGATTATGACGACAACCATCCCTCCATTTCCTATCCAGCTTATCTTGTTCAGGGCACCTATCACAACTAAAGATATTATTTTGCGTTTCTGTAGCAGAAAATACTCATTCAATAATTATTGTGTAAAACAAAAACAATGATCGACGGCAATGAACTCTACACATCTTTCCGAGGACCACTTAGCTGCCCCTCATGGTGCCTGATGTAAAATACGCAAAGTCCACCCCCAACCAATGCATGCACAAGCACAGCAATGAGTGGCGGTTTCTGATATGGGCAGCCGCCCAAGGTGGCATTTTGTGGGGGAGCGGCATTCTGAGACCCCTCAAACGAAGCAAATTTTATTGAGACAAAAAAAAAAAAAAAGTGCTGTGATTCTTTATCCTTGGCATATTTTATATTTACACAAAATGTACAAATTAAAAATTAAAAACACAATTTTACAAATAAAACTGTGAGCTTTGTTCTGCAGACAGACAACTTTGAGCCCAATGTATTTATTTCCCTATGGGATACAATTAGTGAAAAAGGATACAGACCAAAGATTGCAATTAACATGTAAATTGTACATGTAAATACTTGTAAACTAATTAAGACACAAACTGAAATGTGTCAATTAAATTGGCAATTCAGTGATTTGTTTAGCAATGATGAAAAACAACGGCCTGAATCCACTTGCAGCCTATGCATCTTTTATTGCTCCCCCCGTGTTCCTTTTTTGGTTCTTTGCATTTGCTAATTGAATAATGGTGAGGACGACCAACATTCATTCAACCACTCTTGACACTTGTACCGTAAAAGGGACCTCTCTCAACAATGAATCTGTAACAACTAAAGAGAAGTATTGTTCTGGATTTCATTAACCGTTGTGCTTATGTAAAGCCCCTTCTTTGCGCATAAGGAGAAGTGAGATAATGAGAGGCTTACAGGTGTTCCAGATATAGATACAGCTCTTATGGCACATTCCTGCACAGATGGTACTCTATAGCTGGAGGCAATGGTTGGAGTTGTTCCCATTTCTGGAGCTATTGGGAGCGTTGGAAGAGATCTAAACATGCTCCATTCCTCCAGTGCAATGCAGGGAGGTAAATTCCATCTGCTAGCTACCTGAGCAGTTGCTTAGACAGACGTTGGTATGCTTTGTACTGTAAATAATCTCACATCCCCTGCCTTAGTTTGTTTAACAGAACATCGTTTCTTAGTAAGCGAACCACAGCAGAGTTGTTATGTTGTGCATACGAGACGGGTGATATTTGTACTTCAGTTCTGCAGACATTTTTCAATAAATAACTGTCCATTTGCAGGTGTATCTAATATATTTACTATACATACTCCAAATGCAGCCTCTGCTCTAAAAGATGGCATGCCTCAAGTACTCGCCACATATGTCGTCCAATAATTACCTTTACTACAACCATGTTTCCGACAAATGTACACAATTCTGTACACTCAACACTTCACAGTGGGCGTGTCAATTATAGCTGGGCTGCTTGGGTGGGCTCTGTAAATATGGTGACCATAGCAGCATGGAACTCAAAATGTTCTCCCTGGCGTGACTCACAGCATTTTTTAAACTTCATTTTTAATTCCACCAAAGCCAGAGTATTTCATGAATAAAAGAAGTCTTTATTCTTTAGGCAAACAAAGCAATGGTATGTTAAAGATCACTCATGAAAATAGACATCAGCATGGTCTAAAAGCCATGCAACTAGTGCAAACCTAAATAATAATCACAACAAAGCACACATTTATGTTTCTCAAACATAAACATGCTCAGGCAGGTGTATTTATAATGAGTGATGGTCGGGAAACAAGCAACGAACCATTTGCCCTGCCTAACTGCGCTGTATTAGTGATAAGAACCAAGAATTGATGAAAAATGTGTCTATCTTCAACCTTACACAAACATCTGTACAAATACGCTCTCTCTGCAGTTTGGTCAATAAATGCTCCCAGCTCCATAAAATATGGTATAGAAAGTGACTTTAATGATGGCTTTGTGCAATGGGATTGTGTGAGTTCAATCAAAGCAACGTCCCAGTACATAACTTTAGCGTTCCGAAAGCCAAGAAGCTCATAATGACATGCAATTCATCTGATTCCATAGTTTTACATCTTGTAGGATGCTCACATGGGAACTTGTTGTTTCCAAAGACTGCATATAGAATACTGTAGACAGCAGGCTGCCTGGCTGCCAATCTGTGCATCATAGCCTTGATGTACAGTAACTACAAGGCAGCTCTCCCGCCGGACATTCCACACTCACACCATCTTGAATTGGCATGACTGACACTATTACACACAAGAATTATTATATAGATTACCTCAGAAGCAAAAGAGGAGGAAAGTGGGTGTTTGTTTACATGGCTGAGCTTTGTATGGAAAGAGCTACAACAACATCACTGAGTGAGCACCAATTCATTCACAGACATACGGCAAGATGTATAAGATGGGTTTGAAGTAGAACACACAAGACACAGAGGCAATCCTCAGCAGGCTACAGTAGCATGAGCCAAGCCCCCGTACATATAATGCAAATGACTGTGGGGAACACACTTTCGATGGGATTAAAGCAAAGACAAGTGTAGATAAGGAAGATAAACATGAGATTGTGCAGTCTGGAATGAGAGGTGCCATGGAAAGGCTATGATGCAACCTGATTCATGAGAATAATAAGACACAGATGGAAATTCTTCAAAGCTTCTCGGAAGCCGACTTGAAGAGAGGGACTGGGGGAAAAGTTAAGTGGGGTAACACTGGAGCATGGGCAGAACTCACTGTTTGTTCGACACAAAGCGATGTTGTACGTCACTTACACTCCAAATTGCTTCATTTGAAAACAGGTTTAAAAGAAAATTACCAAAGGTAAATGAAATAAAACATACACTGATACATTGACTTACAAGTTTAACCAAAGAGGTGAAAAATGTGTAAATTTGACAGACCACAAATAAGATTTTTTAAAAAGCCTCCCAAATTTGAAAAATGACCATATTTACACAATAAGGCTCTGAAATTATGAAAAATAAGGCCCGCCCAGAGGCTGCAGGACTTTGGAGGCGCTGTCATATATGTTCACCCGTATGCTATGGTTTCTGCAGTCAGCTACTGGCTGAATAACGTCTTGCTGCTGTGGTTATTGTTAATAAACAGTTAACGTTGCCGTGTGTCTGTTATGTATGGGCGAGGACCCACGTACAACAACTCAGAGTAAGGCGCTGACCTTTTGGATGACCCCGCCGCGGTCAAGTGAGCTCCTTACCTTGCAAGCTCGTTAGCTCGCGAGCTAGGGAACATTATAACCACTTCACTTTCCTTTGAGTCTCTCTGTTTTGTGGATCTACATGCGAAGGATGTAACGAGGCTGTGGCGTATTGGACAGTGCCAATGCTGGTCCGCCGTCGGTCCACGAGCCCACTAGCTGCTAATATGTACTAGCCTAGCCGGTAGCAACAGGCCACTTCGCAGTGGACCTGTCCAACTCGCCGTCAACTAGCTGCGTGAGCCTCGCGTGGGTCTCCACAACAGAGACACTAGCTTAAATAACACAGAACACTTCAGGGGAGATGCATTTTTCGGGTTGGAGGCATAGCTTGATGGCTAACTGCGGGATGTAATGGTGCTAGTAATACTAAGCAACTCAAAATTCTGGCAAATAGCCATAAAGATAATCAGTTCAGTTATACAGTGGGGGAGGGCCTCATGCCCAAATCAACAATCCGGCAATTTGAGATGATGAAATAGAGTTTTAAGCTCTATCTCAGCAATTCATTACTAAATTGTTCTCAGTCTTTAATCTCACCTTCAAGCAGAAACAAACAGAAACAAAACACAAACATGTCTTTGGTTAAACTTTAGTTAATTCCGTGACCGTGTTACTCAATTTTGTTGTAGATCAAATCTATTTTCTCCAGTGAAATTTATTGAAATGCCATAAATCTGTTTCAGCTACTGCTACATTAGAATAATATGACTCAAGTAAAAGTAAAAAGTACTCATCCAAATTTATTTGAGTAAGAGTAATAAAGTATTCAATAAAAAAAACACTCAAGTAAAGAGTCATTTCTGAGTAAAAATATATGGGAGTCGACACACACCTGCCACCATTTAAATTTTTAAGTGCCCAAAAACCAGCAACACATGCATTGGACCCGACAGAAACATTATTTACTTTATTCACTTCAATTACTTCATGAAGAAGCGTTTTGCTGACCAGACTTATTGATTGTGTGTGCGTGTACGACAACTTAGAGATCAGAATCAGAATCATCTTTATTCGCCTAGTATGTCCAAAAAACACACAAAGAATTTGTCTCCAGTCGTTGGAGCCAGGCGGCATTAATTGACAACTCTAAATTGCCCGTAGGTGTGAATGTGAGTGCGGATGGTTGGTTTGTTTGTATGTGCCCTGCGATTGGCTGGCAACCAAATGGATGGATGGATAGTTGGAGCCACTCTAGTACGACAACAGACTGTCAATTGACAGTCACTGACCAATAAAGGGTTGCTAGTTATCTGGTAATGCCGGTACAATTTATATATTTATTTTTAACCCTCCTCTAGCACTTAGTGCAGTTTGAATGACTAATATAGCAATAGTCCAGTGTAATGACCATTGTGCAAAGGGCGCTGAGACTTTCAAGGAGTGTATGCAGTTTAAAGTGACTAGTAGAGCGATAATCTGGGACAATGTTGATTGTGCAAATGTTGCAGATACTACTCAGTCAGTGTGCAAGTGGGGCAGATGCTACTCTGGCATGAGTGGCCAGTATTGGTCAGCAACAGATATGCAAATAGTGCAGCGTGGCGAGACTACTCCAGTGAGTGCACGAGTAGTATATAGTTGCCCCGACAGAAATGTGACAACAAACTCAAGATAAAAAAATACAATTTGAGGGGTAGCTCAAATTACCCCTTGTATAAGTGAGTCGTGTAATGTCTCCATGTAATGTCTTCATTCGTGTAATGAACGAAAAACACAAAAACAATACTAGAGAGCGCGTAACCGAGGCGTCCACATGGGTAGGCGCCATCTTGGTAGTGCTAATGTTGCCATATCCACTGCCAGAACAATAGAAACATCTAACTCGAAGATGGAGTCTAAAAATAGACGCCCACACGCATGAATGGATAAATAAAAGTAGCGAAGGGGATGTCTATCATTGTAACCGAGTAAAAGTATCGATCCTTATTCACAATAATACTCAAGTAAAAGTAAAAAGTACAGTGCATTTAAAGTACTCTGACAAGTACAGTTTATCGAAAATGTTACTTGAGTAAATGTAACGCGTTACTACTCATCTCTGGCTATAAGGCTCATAACGCGGAAAACCCGTAATTTGCACAAAAGTGGGTAGAGTAGCGATTGTACTCAAGAAGGACTACTGTTACTTTAGATTGATACGACTCAAGTAAAAATAAAAAATAGTTTTCCAAACAATTGTTGAGTAAGAGTAATTAAGAATTATGCGAGAGAGAAAAAACTACTGTACTATGAGTAAGTACTGAGTAACTGGTGAGTATTTTCTGATTTATTATTTATTAATCAGCACTAAGTGTCAAATACACAAAAATATAAAATGAGAATTTGTAAAATACGATATACCCAACAACATCCCTGTAACCAAAACAATAATAAATAATTTAATTTTTTTATATACAATATCATAAATTAAGGCAAATTCAGCTACAAAAGGTATGGTCTTGATTTAGTTTGTTTACACTTGGGGAAACGGCACAATAGGCTCACTAGGCAGAGATTACAAAACAGGAACAAGGCAGCTCAGTGCATAACATGGATGTGCTTTTTTATAGATTGTCGGTACCCCCCTACCCACCCTTGAGGACTTGCACGCTGCCAGAACTAAGACAAGAGCGTACAAAATCCTCCACATCCCGGTCACCAGCTCTTCCAGCTCCTTCCCTCAGGTAGGCGCTACCGATCAATGCAAACTAGAACTAGCAGACATTCCAACAGCTTCTTCCCTCTTGCAATCAACTTCTTAAACAGCTAACCTACAATTCCATTGCAACATGCTGGCAATTTTTTGTCTTTTTGTTTGTTGTCACATTTCTGTTGGGCCAATTATATATTTCTCGTGCACTCACTGTAGTAGTCTCGCCACGCTGCACTATTTGCATATCTGTTATTGACCAATACTGGCCACTCATGCCAGAGTAGCATCAGCCCCACTTGCACAATGACTGAGGAGTATCTGCAACATTTGCACAATCAACATTGTCCCAGATTATCGCGCTACTAGTCACTTTAAACTGCATACACTCCTTGAAGTCTTGGCGCCCTTTGCACAATGGTCATTGCACCGGACTATTGCTATATTAGTCATTCAAACTGCACTAAGTGCTAAAGGACTCTGCATCTTTTTGCACAATTGTCAAAAAAAAAAAATATTGTACCGGCATTACCAGATACCTAGCAACCCTTTATTGCTCAGTGACTGTTTTACTCAATGTCTTTATGTCTCAAAAGTGTTCTCTGTCAACTGACTCTCTGTTGTCGCACTACCGGAGACAAATTCCTTGTGGGTTTTTTTGGACATACTTGGCAAATAAAGATGATTCTGATTCTGAAACATATATTGAATGTGAGGCCTGGGGTGGTATGCCTCTACTGATTGCGAGCCGTACGGCTTTCTTTCTGCTGTTGTTTCAGCTATGCTTCATGGACATTAGTCTTTTGAAAACTTTGCTTTTGTGCGGGGCTGCAGAGACTTTGTGTGCAGTCATGGGACTGCCTGGCTCTGTTTGACTGCTAAAATGGAGTCATGTGACAGTGTCAAAGGCAGATGTCTCTGACAAACCAAAACAAAAGCTCACGCAAGTAATATTAGATACAAATAAAAGTAGCGAGCAGAATGTAGGTCAATGTAATGAAGTAAAAACAAAAAAACTCAAAGCAAAAAGTAAGTTTCATCAAAACTTCTCTGAGAAGTACAATTTACCCAAAAGGTTACGTAATAACGGAGTACATTTTACACATTTCTACCCACATATTAAGACCCCCCTCTACAGTTGGGGCACTTCCAAGTTAAGGTAGCACTGAATCTGCAAATTATCTGTTGTCTTTTGACAACACTCGCTTTTTAAAACAGCACAACCCCAGTTTATTGTTTTTCCTCTTTGTGGTCTTCAAAAAACATTATTTGCACCCCGGAGATGTCATGAGAAGTATTTTCTAAGACATGACAAAAGAGAAAAGAAAGAAAACTCTTAAGGCAAAGAGGTACTCCTCATGACTAGCAAAGACAGTTTTGCATAAAACTATCACAATGTCCTTGGAAAAACTTGCAATGGCCCAAGGTAGACAGCAAACCTCGACCAAGGGCAAACAATTCTAAGATGCAAATGATCTCTCACAATGTTGAGGTGGGGGTAATCTCAATCTGAATTTTCATCCAGATTACTGACCAAATCTAATGGTTTCTCCTTTCGTCCATGCCCACTCCTTCACAAATCTTGTGGAAAAGGGTGACGTACCACTCATTCATGCATAATTCTGCTCTCAGAAAAACTGCCGGTCATTACAAATTACTGCGCAATATCCACAAGGGTCGAACAAATCAGAATTTGACAAAAGTTGCCGCGAAAAAAAACATTCTTAGAATGCACAAAACATCATTCTTTACACTCCTACCATGGATACTGTGCCAATACATCAGTTCAGCAAGCATCAAAAGAATTATTGTGTATTTGTTTTATTTTCATTTTTGCTTTTTTTGCCCCAATACTTTTAAATGTATGTTTTACTAATCGTAGTGGTTACTTTACAGTACTTTCACACACTAAGACCATTAAAATGTTACTTACAAAAACTACCTGCCTAGGTAAAATGTGCTATGATGGCGATAGTTTGACTTAAGAATGGACTACTGTATTCCATGAAGACGAGGAGGAGGTTTGTTTGATTCAGTTGTTGTAACAGAGAGTAACACCTCATTCTAACAGTGAAATAACACATCCATGACCAAATTCAATAATTGTCAATGATAAGAACAGGAACCTAACCAATAGTGGATAGCGAGTGCCATCTACTGCTTTATTTATTAGCACTGATGTGGTCTAAGAGATGAAGAAAAAGTCAAGGAATGTCATTGTTATTAGCTTTCCAAATAACATAAGGTCAAGGGATTTGGTGGAGAGAGAAAAGATTAATGGCCCCAGAATCTAACCCTGAGGTACCCCAGTGATCAGGCTGAGTCTAAAAAGCAAGCATTCGTCTGAACTGGTATAAACCACTGAACATGTAGAACGTGAAGGAAGAGTAAATCCAATTATCCATTATAGCTTGGGGAGGCTGGAGAGAAGAATTGAAATGTCAAAGTATCAAGAGCAGCAGATATTGTATGGAGCTGTACAAATTGAAATCCAGGTATTACAACAATGAAAAAAAAATTCTGGACTGAAAAAAATGAAATTCATAAATATGATATCTCCATTCCACAAATACATTGCAAGGGAAGGTAAGGGAGTAGCAAATGACTGTAAGCCTAAACGAATACCCCAAATTCTGTGCATGAATGTGTAATGGAATGAAGCAAAGAATTAATTCCAGCCATCTGTTATCAGTGATTATTTCTGCATGGAGAGAAGCCTCTACCAAGCTATCATGATCCCACTTTCAAACAAGACATCATCACCCTCTGGATCCAAATTCATATTCTGGTCGGGCGATCCCCTGAGCTGTGGTCTGGAAAGGCCAGGAGTTATTTCCATATTTATTGTACAGCTTTAGTCCCCGATGAATAAATCAGAGGCACAGCTAACGGTCTTCTGCACATTCCTTAATAAAACTGCACTTTAATGCGCACCATTGAGTGCTCACATGTGCGAGAGGTGGCTTAAAACGCCACAAGTACTTTGTTGTCATTTACTAAACAGACGAATTGATAATGCAGTGAGTCCTTACTCTTGCTGTTACTGTGTCTCAACTTTGTAGCAATGCTCTTAATCACGGTATTCTCGCTGATTAAAACCAGGGTACTAAGCCAATTACGATAGCTACAAGTGGGTAATTAGGGAAGGGAAAGTGCTGAATGTAGCTGAAATGGGACAGTGAAGGATACAGGTCAGGAACACGGCAACATCACTCTTAACATTAGCACCAACCCTGCTCTCAGTCATTAACAGAGCTATGCTAGAATATTTCAATACGGTATCTCAGTTGGAGTAGAAAAAGCAGTGACATTAAAAATGGAGGTGCTGAAAGAAAACTAATCAAAGTCTTCAGTGATGGGTCCTCATATCGCGCTCGAGAACAGCAACAGCAAGTGTTGCGTTGGTCAAGTTCTAAGAATCAATTGTGATGTATACATTCTCTTGTTAGAAATAACAGCTTCTGATCAAACTAGTCCAGTATTTGTCCTCTTAAGCTAAGAAGCATTATTCCTGTTCTGCTGCTCATCTTATTGGATTTGTATTCATATCAATGTCTCTTACTTTTTCCACGATGCAGCTGACTCAAACTGTGCACAGGTAAAACGTTTGTCAGAAAGTGTCAAGTATCAACTTGTAAGAATCAGAGTAGGGAGGGAAAAGTCAAAGCATGGAAAAAATGTTGTCTCTGCCAAAACAAAAATGTCCAAAAACAGAAAGCAAGAGAAACATACCTCTACCAAGGCATAAACGTTTGTCACGTTTGTCAAATGACTGGCCAGATTTATTATCTTAATAGTTATTAAGTCACATGTCATCAAGATTCCATTTGGAATAATCTTACGATACGGGGGGGGGGTACATATGATAATAGTATAATAACTACAGTATAAGCGGTAGCAAAAATATTTTAATGTAAACTGGTAAAATTAAAAACAAATATTTCCTACATATTAGGTCTGCAACATACTGACTGCTGAATGCAACTCAACTAGACAATTGCCAAAAAAATACAGTGTGCAACACAAACCCGCACACCAGGCGACTGAACCTCGCACAAGTACCAACCAAAGAAGCAAGTTGATGTTTGAGAAGGTATTGGCTACATTCATTGACTACACTTATGCATTTTGGCGACTCTTCACACTTTGCTTTTTCAGCCTTAGGTACATATGAAATTATAAATCTTGTTAAGTATTATTGTAAAACACATTATATATACTGTATATACTGTATTGGTACGGCATGATGGAGGCCGGCTGGATGGCGCTTTGTACCCGGAAACCTAGTTTTTGTAGTGAAAGCTCTCATGCGTTTTGACAACAGAGACTCAGCATGCTTTGCCTTTTAGCCACAGCTACACACGAAATTATGCATATAGTTAAGTATTATTCTCCATCCATCTTCTGAGCCGCTTGTCCTCACAAGGGTCGCGGGGGTGCTGGAGCCTATCCCAGCTATCATCGGGCAGGAGGCGGGGTACACCCTGAACTGGTTGCCAGCCAATCACAGGGCAAAAACACAATATACAATTTATATAAAAATTCCACACGCTCCTGCTGAAATGACAACGTGATATAAAAAAATATAATAATAATAATCCAAAAGGGAAAGTTAACATAACTGAAGTGGAATGTTGCTGTGTTCAGAATTAAACAATCACATTCAAACTCATGTTAAATGAGAGTCAGCACACAGCTGTCACATTTTAAAGTGCCTTTGATTTATGCCGAAACTATTTCAGATGTTCTAGTGGGCTTTTCCATTCTTTTTTCCTTTCAGAATCCTAAAGTCTTTATTCAAACTCTTACTTAGAACTGTTCATAATTCTTTCCACCATGATTAAGGTCCTTGTTTAAGCTGTAGGAAAAACAGCAGCAAAGCACGATGCTACCACTGTGATGCTTCACTGTAGGTACGATGTTTTTGTTGTTGTTGTTGTTGATGAGCAGTGTTGTGTTTGCACCAAACATACCTTTTGCAATTATGTTCAAAATGTTTAACCTTGGTTTAATCAGACCATAACACATTTTCCTATGTGTTTGGGAAATTTTATCTATTGGTAATTGATCATCACGGCATCATTGTAACATCGGAGGATATATTGCAACAAATGATAAAAATAAAAACACACACAATGCTCACTTTCTATGTTGTTGTGCTCTAGTCTGAATGCTGCAGTTATATACGCTGCAGTCTCCCCTTTGCAGCAGCAGTTCTTTCTGTGCTGCCCTCAGTCTCCTCAAACATAATTCATCTCCTTATCGTAGCCAACACTTGCTAGATTTCTTTCACTGATGTTTTTGTATTTTTTTTAGCGTGCCCTGTTCCAACCGATGCCTTCAATACAGCATGGTTCTCGCAGATTGCCGCTGTACTAATTTGAAGTGGAAAACCAGGGACAGTCGTGCAGTGCAAAAGCTGCATCAAATAGGTGATCTGGAAAAGTCAGAGAAATGACAGGGATGCGATTATTGTTATCACAAGCCAATGCACAATCCAAATGACTTTGATTCTGTAAAAGTGCTACATATGGTTCCTTTATTTAATGTCTGTTATTTGTACCAGCATTGGTCTGCCCAGTCAGGGAAGACCCAGCCAACCTACACTCAACCAAATTACAGCTATTAATAATGGTCCACAGGTAGCCTATATAAACAACCTGTATATTGATCATTAACAGCTTCCATTCTAGCTAAAATATCTCCTTCTTCCTCCCTCATAATAAGCATGAGAAAGACGGCCATGAGGCTTGATCGTTTTAATATCCACTACCTTCATTTGGATGCTAAGCTCCAGGCACTGCTACCCAGCTTGTGGCAGTGCCAACATGGGGGGGGGAATCGGGATTGCCTCTTTCTCCTAATCTTCCTCCAACACTACCATAACCAAAATAAAATGTGCAGCAATACCCAGTTCTCCTTTTCAATAATTCAAAAGCTGGACAAAGAAACTTCTGTCTCGATTGTAGGATTTTCTCACTTTTTTTTCATGCTGGAAGCCATTTTATCGGCACGGGTATAACTCAAGACTCTCAAGTAGTGGCAAGGATAGTATGTTAACTCTTTTTTGGGTGACTGCATGCACACACACACACGCACAAACACACACACACTTCCTATTACGAGCACTTTAATTTCCAGTCTTATCGACATCAAGCTGAAAACTGTTGCTATTAAGCTCCTTGCCAGTAAGGATTCAGGAAAGTCTCATTAAAAGCACTGGATTGTGTTTCCACAAAGAGTTCACTGTAAGGTCTTTTGGGGGGTGAGTAGAGGAGCTTCAAATTGCACAAATTGCACAAATACTTTATTTGCCACATGGCTTGAGAGCGAAAACTGACCGTGTTGGTTTAGGCCATGTAAACACCGACAGTGGCCCTATTTGTACAAAGTGCTCACTCAACTTTGTTAGTTTGAACACCTGCCACAGTGCGTTATCGGCTTTCCTAGAAGACACAGAGTCGCTGCGCTACTAATAATGTGCCCTGTATGAATAAACAGAGTAGCATTTGACCCTAACGGTTAACTGGCAATTCCACAAGGGAGTTTTTCTTGAATCATTGCAAAAGCTGCATGCGAATAGTTCACTTTTTTTTAAGGCAGGCAAGGTTGAGTAGGATCTGATTTTGTGTCATGTTGTCATAGCGACTGTTAGACCGAGAACTATTTCTATTTGTATGAAAACTTGAGAGTTTCCTTGAATCCTTGAAATATAATATTCAAGTAGGCACAGCAGAGAAAATGTGAATTATTTGACCTAGAACTCTCAGGGAAATTACATCACATTACTACCTGAAATTCCAGGAAATCTTTGTTCTTCGTACTTGTAATGCCGGCAATGTTCAGCGCTGCAGACGCACTGACTCCTGGAATGCTGGAAAGTACTAACCCTCTAGCAGGGTCTTCTTTTGGCCCACATAAGTTACTCCAGAAGTAAATATAGACAATAGTTTCTGCGCTCCAAACATGTAATTGTACACTCAAATTTCCCAGTTCCAGAGTGAAGTTCCTGTGGTCAACAATTATTTAACGATTTCAACAAATGCCCCTGACCAATCATCTACTTGTTGCTGCTTGTTTGCGCCCATTCCTTTGCATACATACACAATCCCTTGATGCATTCCCTCCAATATCGCATCTCGTACTGGTAGATGTGGCAGCAGGTTACATCAGCATAGTGTCAAGCTGTGCTGATCCAGGCTCAGTCATGTTTGGCCCAACTGTTCTGCTCTGTTTGGCACACCTGACAAGGGATGGGGCTCTTTAGAGAAGCCCTACAAGCAACCTCCCAATCCCTGTCATCTTCAGCATGTTTCCACAAATTCCGCAAATTTCCAATCCATTGAGCCCATTCGTCACTGTCATTTATCAAATCATCACACTGCCTGACTGCCATCTCACTGCCAAGTGGTGGTCTTGTCCACCTGCGTGCCAAACACTAAGCTCATCCAAAAGAGCTCCACCCCCCTGCACCTAAGAAAACGAGAATCCTGTGCTCACTCCCCTTTATATCAATGTATGTGAGGTGTGTCATAAAAGTTCCACAACTGATACATTTCTAACATACTGTCCCAGCCCACTCTGCCACGCCTTCATGTGATACTGGAAGGATGCTTCTAGGATCCAATGCAACTTCTTCACCAGGGCCATCTTGATGTCGTGCACGTCTTCAAAACTGGTCCCCTTGATGACTTGATGACCTCCTTGAGCTTGGGAAAGAGGAAACAAAAAAACTAAAAAATAAAGAGCCACTTCAGGTGAGTTGGGAGGTTCTTCTTGGCCAGGAACTGTCAGATGCCTAGAAAATTGTTGTCATGGTGAAGCATTCATGAGTTGTCATGCCACAACTCTCACCTCTTCTCGTGCACTGAATGAAACACATGGCACAAGTCTCTTTGTAGACATGCTGCTTGATTTGGTGGCCCACATTGAAGGGAAAAACCATAGTTTGGGCTTGAAATAAATCCTTCGTGCCAGGACCTTTCTGATACACCTCGTACTGCAGAGTACTGACAAACCTTTATCTGACCAGACAGGTTAAATGCGAGAAGGTTGCAATGGAAACATCAACTGTGGAAGTTGTAAATGTATTGCGGAGCCTCTAAAATCAAATGCCACTGAGGTCGTAAAAGAACTAAACCAGAAAAAAAATGTCCCACAAGTCACACAAAATCTTTTGTAATTCAGGGTTTTATGAAGAAAATTGACTTCACTTGAAAACCTAGAGACTGAACAAACCATCATGCATGACGTAACGCCAGACCGCAAGCAAATCTCGTGGGTAGTCTAATGGGATTAAATTCCACTGGTGATTTGCTTTTTCTTTGACTGATTTAAATTTATTTTTGGTCATGCCAACACCACAGAAGGGTTCCAGTGATGACAGAGCAAAAAAAGGAACTTATTGCTATGGAGGAAAGCAGCACACACATTTTTGTCATGGCTGCTCAGTACGATATCTCAACAATAAAAACAAAAGAATGGAATGTGCATTTTCTGTTACAAAAATGGGATGAAAATGCAGACTTAAGTAAATATTTTCAGAAATAGGAAGATGAAATCCAACTATTTGTCTACAAGGATAGGATTACATTTTGCAAAATGATAAACTTTCATAAATGATCGAGCCCAATTTATGTTGAATGATGTCTGTGAGACGATTGCTATAGAAGTTGCTGAGGTCAAATGGTCAAAAAAGCAAATGTTCACTTGCAGCTCCCTACCAGCCGCAATATTCAACCAACGTTCTCCAATTTAGAAGTGAGTATTGTTTCATTGCATTACTTGAGCTGGTGGTAAAAAAAATTATGATAATGTTTTTGGACTAAGCTTACAGATTCATCACTTTTCTGACAAGTCCTTGTCATGTCTCTCATGATGACATCCAAAATGATATTAAGCACATATTCACACAGTACAGCTCATTAAGACATTATCTGATTAAGAGTAATTTTCTCCACAAGCACTGAATATATATTTTATTCAATGATTATAATTAGGCGGCACGGTGAAAGACTGGTTAGAGCGTCTGCCTCACAGTTCTGAGGACCGGGCTTCAATCCCCGGCCCCGCCTGTGTGGAGTTCGCATGTTCTCCCCGTGCCTGCGTGGGTTTTCTCCGGGCACTCCGGTTTCCTCCCACATCCCAAAAACATGCAAGGTAGGTTGATTGAAGACTCTAAATTGCCCGTAGGTGTGAATGTGAGTGCGGACAGTTGTTTGTTTCTATGTGCCCTACGATTGGCTGGCAACCGGTTCAGGGTTAATGTTATCTAATGATGTGTAGATGCTGAATATTGGACCTCAAAGCAGACAAAACAAGTAAAGCAAAATAGCAACAGTTTATTAACCAACAAGCACAACAATGTGAAAAACAAAGTTTAAAATTGAAAAACAATGGCAACAAACGGTCATCTCAAATGAGTAAGTGAAACAGTTCAAAAGTAAACTAAAAGTGATGGACAGAGTCACAGCAGAAAGAAGATGCCAACAAAGGAAAGAAAAGGAATCTTAACTAAAGAAATTAAGAATAAACAGAGAGTGAGAAACAAGAGAAGTACTGACTGTACCGGTGTTGAGAAAGCAATTTGGCTTTAAAGGTAGCGATTAATAACAAAGCTTCATTCCACTGAAGCTACCTACCAGAGAAATGTTGCAAGATAAGCTACAATAAAATGACAAAAGTAGTTCAACTTTTTTTACATCAAACCAACCATTTTATTCCATTGCTCTCTACTGATCAATGAAACTGTGAGAACATCATATCGGTTCAATATTTTTTTTAAACTGCTCTCTCACAACCAAACTGACAAAACATATATATACAAAATGACCCCAAAAAACAGGTGGTGTGCATATATGTGAGTGTGTGTCAGTTTGCATTAATGATGATTTATTATAATATACGTAGAAATGTCTCAGTAATGTTGTTGAAACCACAGGAGCAAAATTATAAAGACCCTGATCCAAACTAACAGCTTGGTGAAAAACATGTCCACTGGCAGAATAAAAGAGTGTACTCTATATGTGTGTGTTTGAGAGCGAGAGGGAGGGCTTAGCTGGTTAGCTTCGGGAAATACATGAATGTGTTTCTTTAAATGTCGTCTTGGATGTTGACAGATTCCTTTTGGGCTAGCACAGTAAACATTGCATTGTATAACTTTTCTGTGATGACTGCATATGACGTGGATTTTTTCATGTAGGGCCATGGGGATTCACAAGATGTACATATAGTCTCCAGCTGTGCGCTTTCCACCATTATACACCGTCTAGGGTGGATAGGTACGTGACGCTAAACGGGAGAGATGCATTTAAAGTTTAGAAAATGCCCGGGGTGACGTACGTAATGTGATCCCAAAAGTAGCTTTACTACTGAAAAGCTATTTGATGTTGAGCACAGCAACTTTACGACCGTGCTACTGAGAAATGTAGATGAAGTAGTAACGCCGCTGCTTGCAATGTTGCGACCGCCCAACACTCGTACTTAATTAAATCACATGGACATTAACACGGTAAGGAACAAAAGATGCATACTGAATTGACTAAGCACAAATGGTGGCAAGTAAGCAATAATTCTGGATTTTCCTTCCGCTCACCCTGCCTTTAAGAAACTGGCTGATTGTCTTTGTCATCAGGTGTGCGCAGGAGGCTCCATCCATCCATATACGCCCAAAATGTTGGGGACACAAAACAAAAACAGCAGTAGCATACAGACCGAAGTAAAATCATGATGTTAGGTTTATTGCAGACCAAATTGCCCATTGTTCCATTGTGAATATTTGTCTTGCGGTGACCAGCTCGGTGTGTTCTTTAACATCAGCGTTTGACTGACTGTTGCATTTGTCATCAAGGGCAGCAGAGGAGAAGAGAAAGGTGGGAGGATATGGTGGGAGACCTCACTCAGACAGGTAGACAAATGACAACGATTGTGACTTGTATCTCGGAGCTTTGTGCACTTTGATCCATGGCAGGTGGACTGATTCATCAACGCGCAGACAGATGTTACCATGACTGAGAGACACACAGCAGGTGAAAAATGATGGGAAATAGGTGGACGCGGGAACCAAACAGTGAGGATGTGGTCAAGCAAGGACAGAGGCCCAAGTCAAATAACGGTTGGGAGAAAGTTCTTCTCAACGACACAAAGTTAAATTATAAGTAAGTAAGCAAGCAAAGTTTTTCATGTATTTGATATATATAGAGCACAGTTATTGGATATTTTGTCTCAGCCATTCTTGGTTGTTTGTAGCTATGTGTTTTGGGTCATTATGCTGTTGGAGGACTCATGACCTGCGGCTGATGTCAAACTTTCTGACATTGCTCTAGAATGCTTTGAAAATCTTGAGATTTCATCGTACCCTGCACAGATTCAAGACACTCCATGCCGGATGCAGCAAAGCAGCCCAAGAACATAACCGAGCCTCCTCAATATTTCACAGTAAGTGTCATGTTGTTTTCTTTCATGTTTGTGTCTGTATACAGAACTAATGTGACTTGGCAAATGGCTCCAGTTTTGTCGCCTCTGTCCAAAGTCCATTGTCCTAGAAGCACTGCTTGTTAGCAAAAATATCAGTGACTACTGAGTGTATTTCTTTCTTGAATGGAAGGGTACCAACAATTTTGCCTGGGTCGGGCATTCCACAGAACACTGTGCATGGAAAATATGGAAGAGGCTCGGTTACGTTTGGGCTGCATCTGATACTATGTGTCTTCACTCTATGCAGGGGACAAGAGAATCAACAATATCAAGGCATTCTGGAGCAAAACGTGCTGCCCGGTGTCAGAAAGTTTCATTTTTGTAAGTTATGAGTCGTCGAACAGGATAAGACCCAAAACACAAAGTTAAAAATAACCAAGAACGGCCAAGAACAAAACATCCGACTATTCTGAAGAAACGAACAAACGAGAAATTGTTTGATTGGAATGATTGCCTCAAAAGGTTGTTCAAGCCCGGAAAAATGCAGAGGGTTGCGTCAGGAAGGGCATCTGGCTTAAAACTTTGCAAAACAAATATGAGCGTTCGTCCAAAGAATTCCATACTGGATCGGTCGTGGCCCGGGTTAACAACGTCCACCACCGGCGCCGTCAACCTGCAGGGCGCCGTTGGAAATTCAGCTACTGTGGGTCGAAGTCGAAGAAGAAGAGGTGGAAACTGGGTTCTTCAGCAGAAAGAGAAGAGGAAAGCACAGAGCCTAGAACTGAATGTGGGGACTTTGAATGTTGGACAATGACAGGAAAATCTCGGGAGTTGGTTGACATGATGATTAGGAGAAAGGTTGATATATTGTGTGTCCAGGAGACCAGGTGGAAAGGCAGTAAGGCTAGAAGTTTAGGGGCAGGGTTTAAATTATTTTACCATGGTATAGATGGGAAGAGAAATGGAGTCGGGGTTATTTTAAAAGAAGAGTTGGCTAAGGTAAAAAGAGTATCCGATCAAGTGATGAGGCTGAAATTTGAAATTGAGGGTGTTATGTATAATGTGATTAGTGGCTATGCCCCACAGGTAGGAGGTGACCTAGAGGTGAAAGAGAAATTCTGGAAGGAGCTAGACAAAGTAGTTCTGAGCATCCCAGACAGAGAGAGAGTCGTGATTGGGGCAGATTGTAATGGACATGTTGGTGAAGGAAATAGGGGTGATGAAGAAGTGATGGGTAAGTACGGCATCCAGGAAAGTAATTTGGAGCGACAGATGGTGGTAGAGTTTGCAAAAAGGATGCAAATGGCTGTAGTGAACACTTTTTTCCAGAACAGGCAGGAACATAGGGTCACCTACAAGACTGGAGGAAGAAGCACGCAGGTGGATTACATCTTGTGCAGACGATGTAATTTGAAGGAGGATACAGACTGTAAGGTTGTGGTAGGGGAGAGTGTGGCTAGACAGCATAGGATGGTGGTGTGTAAAATGACTTTGGTGGTGGGGAGGAAGATTAGGAAGACAAAGGCAGAGCAGAGAACCATGTGGTGGAAGCTGAGACAGGACGAGTGTTGTGCAGCTTTTCGGGAAGTGGTGAGACAGGCTCTCGGTGGACAGGAGGAGCTTCCACTAGACTGGACCACTGCAGCCAAGGTGATCAGAGAGGCAGGCAGGAGAGTACTTGGTGTATCTTCTGGCAGGAAAGGAGAGAAGGAGACTTACAGTACAGGAAATCATACAAGGAAAAAGGTTAGGTAAGAAGAAGTGGGACGCTGAGAGGACCGAGAAGAGACGAAACGAATACATTGAGATGCGACATAGGGCAAAGGTAGAAGTGGCAAAGGCCAAACAAGAGACATATGATGACATGTATGGTAGGTTGGACACTAAAGAAGGGGAAAGGGAGCTATACAGGTTGGCCAGACAGAGGGATAGAGATGGGAAATATGTGCAGCAGGTTAGGGTGATTAAGGATAGAGATGGAAATATGTTGACTGGTGCCAGTTGTGTGCTAGATAGATGGAAAGAATACTTTGAGGAGTTGATGAATGAGGAAAATGAGAGACAAGGGAGAGTAGAAGAGGCAAGTGTGGTGGCCCAGGAAGTGGCAATGATTAGTCAGCGGGAAGTTAGAAAGACATTAAAGAGGATGAAAAATGGAAAGGCAGTTGGTCCTGATGACATTCCTGTGGAGGTATGGAAGCATCTAGGAGAGGTGGCTGTGGAGTTTTTGACCAGCTTGTTCAATAGAATTCTAGCGCGTGAGAAGATGACTGAGGAATAGAGGAAAAGTGTGCTGGTGCCCATTTTTAAGAACAAGGGTGATGTGCAGAGCTGTGGGAACTATAGAGGAATAAAGTTGATGAGCCACACAATGAAGTTATGGGAAAGAGTAGTGGAGGCTAGACTCAGGACAGAAGTGAGTATTTGCGAACAAAGGTATGGTTGCATGCCTAGAAAGAGTACCACAGATGCATTATTTGCCTTGAGGATGTTGATGGAAAAGTTCAGAGGTCAGAAGGAGCTACATTGTGTCTTTGTAGATCTAGAGAAAGCCTATGACAGAGTACCCAGAGAGGAACTGTGGTACTGCATGCGGAATTCTGGAGTGGCAGCGAAGTATGTTAGAATAATACAGGACATGTACGAGGGCAGCAGAACAGTGGTGAGGTGTGCTGTAGGTGTGACAGATGAATTTAAGGTGGAGGTGGGACTGCATCAGGGATCAGCCCTGAGCCCCTTCCTGTTTGCAGTGGTGATGGATAGGCTGACAGATGAGGTTAGACTGGAATCCCCGTGGACTATGATGTTTGCAGATGACATTGTGATCTGCAGTGAAAGCAGGGAGAAGATGGAGCGACAGTTAGAAAGATGGAGGCATGCACTGGAAAGCAGAAGAATGAATATTAGCCAAAGTAAGACAGAATATATGTGCATGAATGAGAGGGGTGGTGGTTGAAGAGTGAGGCTACAGGGAAAAGAGATAGCAAGGGTGGAGGACTTTAAATACTTGGGGTCATCAGTCCAGAGCAAAGGTGAGTGTGGTCAGGAAGTGAAGAAACGGGTCCAAGCAGGTTAGAACGGGGGCAGGAAGGTGTCAGGTGTGTTATGTGACAGAAGAGTCTCTGCTAGGATGAAGGGCAAAGTTTATCAAACAGTGGTGAGGCCAGCCATGATGTACGGATAAGAGACAGTGGCACTGAAGAGACAACAGGAAGCAGAGCTGGAGGTGGCGGACATGAAGTTGTTGAGGTTCGCTCTCGTAGTGACCAGGTTGGATAAAATGAGAAATGAGCTCATCAGAGGGACAGCCAAGGTTCGATGTTTTGGAGACAAAGTTCGAGAGAGCAGACTTCGATGGTTTGGACATGTGCAGAGGAGAGAGAGTGAGTATATTGGTAGAAGGATGATGAGGATGGAGCTGCCAGGCAAGAGAGCTCGAGGAAGACCAAAGAGAAGGTTGATGGATGTCGTGAGGGAAGACATGAGGGCAGTTGGTGTTCGAGAGGAGGATGCAGGAGATAGGCTAACATGGAAATGGATGACGCGCTGTGGCGACCCCTAATGGGACAAGCCGAAAGGAAAAGATTTTCAAATGCCAGATTTTCATTAATTGCATTCTAACTCATTTTCAAGTTATTTGTGTGACCATTGCAGGTTTTTCATTTCGTGTCGTTCAAAACAGAGGGATACCAACAATTTTTTCCACATTCATACACATTCCCAGTCCTTGTTTCTATGGAAACCAGTCCCTCAAAGGGGCTTTGAAGGATGCAAAACAGGTGCTCTGAGCGGTTCTAACATTACTGTAGTCACATTGAAAGTATGTTTTTTTTTTTTTTTTTTAATAAACAGTGACATAAAAGAAAATCATGAATATATTTGTCTGAATTATCACTGAGGAAGCTATTTTCTTTACTATTTTCTTATATTTCTTTTCTATCTTTTCACCAAGTATACTGCACCACACTTTGGCAGACTTCATTTTAACATACAACACATTTGAATGGACAAAAGATGCTAAAATAGATGTGTAATCCTTCACTAATTCAAACCAAATCCCTCTGTTTGTGTCCTGCCACATAAGCAGAAACAGAGAAATGTTCACACTTCCAGTTCAGAGTTAGTGCTACCTTATTTCTCTTTCAGGCGTCATTGTTTTATTTTAGACAGCCCCTGCCACCGCCACATCACCCACACACACCAATCATACCCCACCCACACTGCCATCCACCATCCAACCCACACACACCTAAATCAGAACCATCCAACAGTCCTCATACACTAATCCAGCGATTGAATTGGCTGCAGCATGATGTGCAGCACATTTTGTCTGCTCTGGTAAACAAACAAATTAGCAAGAGAGATCAGAACCTTTTTTTCCAAACCATAGATTTCTTGAAAACTAGAATTCCCAACTCCATTAAAGAAGCTTTCAGTGCAGGGGTGTTAATCAGACCAGCGCACGAATACATTCTGCATATGAGTGCAACAAGTACTGTCCCTCACACACACTTTTGATGCCAATTGGACAAGTACGGGCAATACGTACATTCATATTATGCACACGTACATTTATGTGAAGTCAAACACACTTGTGCACATCCATGCGTTGTGCCTTTAATGGGAGAGTTTGCACTTTTAAAAAAAATAAAATATATATATATATATATATATATACAGTATACAACACTTTTTGTCATATAAGTGGAAACTGCCTGTATGGCCTGACAATAGAATTTTTTTAAATGAACTTTTAAAAAAAAAAATCCTCTCTGGCCCCATCTAATCATCTAATACTTCTAATTTAGTGTTAATTATTATTTTGCAACCGATTCGTAACGAGGAGAACTAGCCAATCAGAGACTGTAGAAATAAGAGGCCTAAATAGTCTCTCAATCTTTTGCTTCCGCGCACCGCAACTATTATCGTTTCTTGGCCGGATTATTTAACTTCAGTTAGCAACAAAAGTTGGAATTGGACAACACTGTACTTGAAATCAAAGGTGAACATAGAGTATATAACAGTGATATCCTATACACGCAGACAGCTGCCTATTGCTTGGCTTCGAAAACCCCTGGCGCTGATGTACGAAGGAATAGTGACGTCACCGTTCTCACCGGATCATCAGGTAAGTTGATCACCTCTCCTACTTTTAATTGATTGTACATTCCAAAATATATAACATTAAACCGGTTTCTTTGAGCAGAGACGTAAGGGGACGGAGGTGAGGCTGCATTCAAATCTTGCAAGCAATTTGGAAACTGCGTACGGACTACATCTTTAAATGGTGTGGCCAAGCAAGTGCCATCTTCCTCTCCCTGTTCACACTCTACTCCACTCTCTCCCCCCGTCGTGAACCAGCTACTGCGGCAGGTGGGCCGTCTGTCTTTAGCGAAGGACGCTACATTCCAAAAACGTCCGCTTCATAATTGCACAATCACTTGTACTTTTCACTCTCCTGGGAGCTGAACTGAGAGCTAAATTACAGAAACAAAAATAAACAAAGATACTTGAATTAAGTGGCATGCGGTGCGATAGAAAGCACAACTATGTCATCAAGGATAGTTCCTGAAACAAAGCAAACCGATTTGTTATTGAACCGTGATTCCACAAAGAGGTAAAACCTTAATTGCTTAATTTTTTTTCACTTCATTGGATCCCTGGAGGGCCTGAAGCACACTTACAAAAATCAGATGAGCAATGGCTCGGATCTCGATAAACTTATAAGTCGAGGTACCATTGCATATAAACAAGACTATCTATGAAGGTGTAAAATTTGGTCCCTGGTCTCAATTGTAGGTGTTCAGTCTATGTACTACTAATGCTGGAAAGTTCGAAATATCCCACTTGGTGCAATCGCTGAGATTTCCAGTAAAAGGTAAACAGAAAACGTGGCTGATAATGTGATAAACTAGTACTGGCTTTGTTTGTGAATACACAGTTCAACTACTGCAGTCAAGAATTGTGGAAACGACACAATTCTTGACTGCTTTTGGCAACCTTGATCATTTTTTACAGCATATTTATTTCTAAAAAATTAATGTAGTGAGGGTAGAGCGATATACTGTAGCTACAGACCCATTTTTTTCCCAGTATTGCTCACTGTTACTATAACACAACACCCTAGCACAGTACAGTCTATAACACAAAGCTTATAACCTGATATACCAGAGGGGAGATTTTTGGAAAAAGAGTGTGTAGTGTGTAAAAACTGACATTTTTAGTTATAGCCCAGACAATACGAAGTGTGCTCGTATCACAACATGTAAGTTAAAAAAACAGCAACTGTCCACTTCTGATAAAAGTTCTGTTTTGACATGACAATCTCTTCAGGGTCTACCACTGTTTACAAGCTTATAGTTTCACTCTAACTTGCGTCACATCTTAACCTCGTCTTGCCGCCTCAAAGGATTTTGATAGTTTGCTGACCACATGCATTCATTTTCATTTAAATTTGGCAAAATAGATGTATTCATCTCAGTAATTTACTGTAGCTGTCTCACAAGGTTACAATGCGTGTTGAATAAATACCAGCCTAATCCTTCGCAACTGCCCTAATTTGATCCGAATACAGATTCCACATAACTGTTGCGGCGCAGAGCATTATGAGTCCAGCTGTTTAAGACTCAGAAGCAACTCAGTCCAATGTTATTTCACACGCTGTTATTTCTACATATTACTTTCTGTTCACAGCCGTCATTCCTTAGCTGGAAAATGCACAATCTTGTTCCATAATGTCAGTATCCCTGGTCACAGCATCTTAACATCCGCCCTCTTAACATTGGTCTTTTTGGTTGGGTTATTATGCTCTACTTTGCCAAAGCCATGTCTGATCCTTTCATTTGTTCCATTTTCTTGCCTCTTGGTCAGAGTGCGTAAATCTAAGGCAAGCGAGTCGGGAAACGGGTTTTCCGAAATGCAAACAGAAAGACAAATTTGGGCTGCTCATTGAAGCCATTTGTCTTTGGTTTGGCACTAATGAAAGACATTTGGTCAAGAACCTATTGGCCTCAGGTATACAGTTCTTAGGACTGTGCAAAAGTCTCGGGCCACCATTACGTTTGCTGTTTTAGCAATGCTGTAATGATAATAAAAACTAGAAAGCCACTAGAGTGCAGACCTCCACCAAGGTTGTTAATAATTAAATGTGATTACAAATATAACAGTTGTCAGGATGACTTCTAAAAGATGAACTAATAGGACAAAGCAGGTTTACAAAAAATAATATACAAAACTTTGCAGAGGAATGGTGAATGAAGGAACAACCAATTACATTGCAACAACTACAGTCATTATATTTCATTACATCCTTCTTGGTAGAAATGTGGATAATTATTTATTACTTTTAACATATAAGTCAATACGATAGCATTGAAACTGTCCACCGCCCAGAATCATATTGGGACTTCCTGTCTGATCCTCATTCTCAATTAACCAGGAAGTAGCCCACTTACTAACAAACAGATGAACAAACCCAAATGTAAAATTCTATGAACTGTGTTTTTATTAATAGTTCATCACTGATGGAGATCTGCGCTCTACTTAGTACCATTCTGTTTTTTATGCTCTTTATGGCATTGCCAAAATAACAAATGCAATGGTGGCCCTACTAAGACTTTCGCACAGTACTGTATATAGTGCGGGAAAGCATACTGGAACAATTTCTTTTACTTTTGCCGTAAACTGAAAACACTTGGGTTTGATGTCCAAAGATGAACATAAGACAAGGACTCCACACTTCAGCTTTTATATCCATGAATTGACATCTGCATGCACAACTTTGAAGATCGCATTGTTTGTAACGAATCATCTTAGGTGAGCAAAATTATTAGAACTGGTTGCACCTAGAATTGATTCAAGGGTCTTAATATTTAGTTACTTAAATCCTTTGCCTGCAACAATTGCATAAATCCTACGACCCATTGACATCAACAAACATTTACCAAACATTTACATGCGTCATTCACCTCTTAAAATGCACACGCAGTAGGATTAAAGTCTGGAGATTGATATCAGCCAGTCTAAAAATGTTTACTTCTTGACCGTGATGAATTAATTTGTTGTTTTGCGTCATCTTGCTCCATGATGAAAGACCTCCCAGTTTATTTTCAGTTTATTTTCATCATTCTTTGACTTAACAGACAAAATGCATCTGTGGATGAGTTCATTTTACAGTTGCCATCATGTTGTTCATTCATTTCAATGAATGAGCCTGTCCTAGAAAAAGCCTCCAGTGCATTTCACAGATAACCTTGTATGTTGGGTCTCTTCTTTCTCAAAGCTTTTTATCCTTTTCCATCACTTTGTCAAAAGTGAATCTTTGTTTCATCAATTTGCAAAACTTTTTTTCCCAGAATTGTTTAAACCCTGCAAATTCCAGCCAATCGTTGCGCGCATGTAACGACAGTGTGAAAGAAATGATGGTTTAGTTAATTTTACATTGGCTACTGAAACTTGTGGCCTTTTAAAATGAGAATATTAGTACCTGCTACTTCATTCTTTTAAGCAGTCCTCTCAGTCCTATGAGTGTAAAGTACTGTATATGGACAGAGTACATCACACTCAGCAGGGCTCATTCTCACACGTGCATCGGATGTGCCAAGGGTCAGGTTTGTTGGCGGACAGGCACTAATTGGAGTATTTACATGTCGTCCGAGCTATTTACTCAACTTGAAAAAAGAAACCCACTAAGCCGAGACAGGCTTCAACTCTTGTTGACATTTTAATACAAACTTGAGCTCCTAAATTACCTCAACCTGACAATGCAAATATTTGTCACTGTTGTCCGACCGAGCTGATTCAATAAAGATGCCCAAAACATATGGCAGTTTTAGCCACTGTACAAGTCTGAGTGAAAGTCAATACCTGCACAAGGAAAATAATGCCAACTTGAAATAGTAAATTTCCAGTGACTTTGTGACAAAAGGCCAAAAAATCAATTCATTTTCTTTTTAAAATATATTGTTTCATGTGGATAGATTACTTTGACTTGAGTCTTGAAGTCAACCGAAGTATAAGAAAGTGTTTTTACATTCACTTAATGCAGTAACAAAGTTCACTTCAGTAGATTTTTCTGGTGTCTGTATCTGACTCGAGTGTTTATTTTTCTGGTGACTTTTTACTTTTACGGCCTACTTTCCTCTTCTCACTTTGTCGACAAAGGCACGTTACTGTTTTTTAAAGTCTGCGGATGATGACACGACATAAAAAAAGACCTATCAAGTTTGAGGTAAAGGCAACCGCAGTAGAGCTCTTGATTGATTGGAAAAGAAAATAGGCATAGCAGTGACATTTTTTTGTTACAGTATACTTGTTCATGACATGGAGGAATGTGAAACTGGGATGACTGCAACACAATCAAAGAAGCAACATATTCCTCATCTTCAGTCTTATTCAAGAGATTTTTTATTTGTATTTTTTTTTGATGTTGTCGGCTACAAGAACGACTTTTGACAAATGTGCTGTTTTGTGCCAGCTTCTGGCTTCCACAAATGCGCCATCTAATCTGAAGAACACAGGTGTTTTTCCTTCTCAATACAAGCACTATACAAGTTAATGAAAATGTTAGTTTTTGTGTGCAGTTTTTTTAAGTTGTTGTTTTTTTGTTTTGTTTTTTAGTTGTTCCAAGTTATTAAAATGGGTATTATACATAATTGACAGTGAAACGTCTGTACCAAAGTTTTTTTTTTTTTTCTCCAAGTATCTGTACTTCTACTTATGTACAGAGTATGAATACTTTCGGCACCTTTGATTTAATGTCACAAATATAATGAAATGAAATATGTAACCATGATGTCAAAAAGTGATCCATTATTTAAGTAAATTACATTTTAAATTGTTACTTAGTATGCCGGTATGGCGTACGCCGTCATTACAATGACTCACACTTCTCTTCAGTGCCCAAATATCAGAGCATACAACATCAGGGATTGGGCACGAGTCTCATCTTCGCTCTCTCACACTCATCCCCCCTTCCTCCTCAAAATGCATGATCAAGGTTTGAGTCGCGTGAGCCTGTGAGAAATTAAATTCCCGTAATTAGGTCAGCAGATTTGCCTGCTTCCCAAACCTCCCCTCATTGAGGCAAATCTCTAATTCATCGCTGCACGTTGCTGTTGACTGTACTTGAACGGTGGAGGGAATCTCGTGCTTCCTCACTCGAGATGTAGGACAAGGAGTGAATATCCATCATCCATCTATTACATCTATGGTTTTGAAAAAGCGAATGTTTGTGTGTGTGCCTACCTGCATTCATACGTGCGTTTGAGAGAGATACAGTAACTATTTCTTATGCAAGCTGTTACAGAAATTCTAATTACACACACAAAAAGTATGGAATCAATGTCAAACTCAGTATATTTTTCTTGGAATTCCCCCACAACCGACTGTATTGATTTCAGTCTGAGCTCACAGGTGAGAATGCAGGCAATTTACTTTCTCAGTGTGTTTTAGTCTCCTTGAGTTCTGCCTTTGATTGTGCGAAAAACCTTGAGGCGAAAAAATTGCCACAATGCCATTACCAGATAAGCTACCAGCTAACCTACAGTAGCTTCTTCTTCTACTTCTCCCTCTTGAGTTTTTTCCAGACAGTCTGTGATCCTCTGGGGCACACTACGGCCTATCACAGGTCAGTCCAGGTGCTGTGTCAGGTTAAACATTTGAACATACAAGACTTCTGTTTGAGGGGCAAGACTCTTGATTGTCTATGGATGGATTATGTGTGACGTGATGTGTTGGTCATCTTAAGAACAATAAAACATTTCAAAGAATTACAGTGTTGTACGTACTGGGCCCAAAATCACATTCTGTCATTGTTTGGCACGTATACAGCACAGTAGGCAAACAACCATTCACCCCTATCGACAATTCAGTCTTCAATTAACCTAGCACGCATGTTTTGGAGATGTGGGAGAGAGAAAATGTGACAAATGTGCTAACCACTAGTCCACCATGTTGCCAAGTGATGCATTGTTCTACAAAAAAGATTACAATTTTATGTTTAAGATACTCTTCCCAGTAGTGGATTTAATTCAGAGGATTATCAGAGTAAAGGGGGCCTTTTTCGCATGTCACTTTTTTCAGAATTTTTAGTAAAAACAATTACAATATAATAACTTTTTGCCTTCCAATTAAGAATTAACGCACCACATTGTCTGTTAGAAATACCAATAACATCCATTTGTATTTGTAGTTGTAGCATGGCAAATAGGAAATCATTTCAGTGGATATGTACCTAATACTTTTGCAAGCCACTGTACATAAGCTTGGAGCCAAGCTACTTCAGTCATCTTGGTTCTGGCAAAGAGCCTTTAAACTTCGATCAGCTCAAATTTGAAACAAGGGTTACAACAACCATGGCCAATAACAGCCCTCTTGAATACAGGGCACACTTGGTCACCTTGAGTAGCGTCATTAAAATTGAAGAACTGTCTCGGCTGCGACCACGATTACAAAGTGCACCTGCAACTCCCTCGCAGCCCAGCCTTGTAATTGTCTCCATTAGGTGGCCATGAGAATAGTGGATGTAATGCATATGAATTGCAACTGCACACACACACACACACACACACACACACACACAAAACCATCTGCGCCGCTGTCCCTCTACAACAACTGTTCGAATCAATCTTCGACTCTCAGCTGGTCTAAAGCAATCAGTGTGATGGGATTCCACTTGCTGCTTGCTTTACATATTCAATCTGTCTCAATCTTCTGGAGATAAACACCGCTTCCAGAGGTCCTTGGCAGCAGTGTATGCTGTGGCTTTACTGTAATGAGCTGTGCAGGGCTGACAGAGCTGCGCGAACAGGCTCCATCTCAGCGCCTACGGGGCGGGGGATGGGGGAGGGGGTGGCGTGGGTCGAGCCCCGTGTAGGTGCAGCTGGTCCTTCAAATGCACGAGTGGAGTTTGAGGAGCGTCGTCACTCTGAGTGTTTATGCACTGGTTTTGTCCTTACTTAATTTGGTAAAAATCTATATTCATGAGTACTGACAGTACAATAGTAATTTATTTACCTGGCAAATTAAAGCTGGAGGGCAAGGGCAAGCTTGCTTTGGGTGCAGACGTTTACACTAGAAAAATATCATTTCAAGTCATTTCCCTCCCTACCTATTTAGAGTCCCTGTCCATCCTGGTGTTAGCCAGCTATCAGGCCAGGAGTGTATTATTTTGTTTCTTTCTCAGACTAGTGTTTGGATTCTGTATTTATGTGAGTGTGCATGCACATGCGCGTGTGTGTGTTCGGAGTTGTTGAATTCAGAACCTCTTACGCTAACGCAAAAGTGATGAGTCGTCATCGACTAGTCGCTGATGACATCATACACGTTGTTTTTCAATGAAGTACGATAATTGAAAGAAATCACAAAACGAGGAAACTCTATATTACCCACAGAAAATGGACAGCTCAAACTCCAAATTTACACAAAACATAGTTAGAACACAAGTGTATCGACGTGGGCTGTTGAAGCCAGCTGTGGTGTGATCGTATTTCTTGCCAGAGGAAAAAAAATCCCCTCGCTCGGTGTGCTTGCTTTCCTTTTGGGCCAAGTTACGTTGGTGCAACTTGGCCCAAAAGGAAAGCATCTCGTTGTTCTGGGCCCACCACCATAACAGTTCTGCATGGTGGCAGTTTGGAGTGTTTGCAAATAATCACGGACCTCTTCATGTGCGGTGGAATGATTCCTGGCTCGACTTCCACTTTGATAGCATTGGCCAAAAAAATGATTTTCAAACATTAGAATTACTAAAAAATAGAAAACAAAAATGAATCTAATTTATATTTTTATGAAATAAATACATAAATATTTAACAGGCCTTACCCTATGAGAGGCCGTTAGGGACATTATTCAGGATTAACTCTCTCTCACACTTACTATTCAAATGCTTTCACACACACACAAACGACTGAAAGGCTCTCATAAGGACTACACAAACACTCATACACATGAGTCTTGCTCTCATTAACACTACTCAAACACTCCCATACCCACGGGTCTTGCTTTCATTAACACTACTCAAACACTCTCATATGCACGAGTCTTGCTCTCATTAACACTACTCAAACACTCTCATACACACGAGTCTTGCTCTCATTAACACTACTCAAACACTCTCATTAACACTACTCAAACACTCTCATGCACATGAGTCTTGCTCTCTATAACACTACTCAAATGCGTTCACGCGAGCACATCAATCACATGCTCGCACACATCACTGGCATTCACGAGTTCATGTCAATCATGCTCACATGTGAAAAGTGTAAATCTTTTATGAGGTAGTTCAATTCAAAAAGTGAAATTATAGAGATGCACTGCACACTGCACACACTCAGAAGTGAAGTATTTCATATTTAAAATATGTATTATTTTTATTATTATAGCACATAGCAAATTAAAAAAATTCCCCATATTGAGAAACTAAAATATAACATCAAACAAAATAGTGAATTAATTCAAGAAATAAAGTGAATTTTAATGTAGAAATTAGGCTGGAATTTGCCCTCTGAAAAGTACTTCAGTGTTTAATCACTCTATGAGTACTGAAGAAAAACTTTCCAACTATATTCTAATTTATTGATCTGTACCTATATTTAAAAAAAGTCATGAAATATTTTAATCTGAGTGTGTGTAGTCTGGAGTGCATATCTATGACACGAGTTTCACGACGACAGTTAAATTCCTTCATTCCCTTTGGCCAGCTCATTAGGTACACGGGCGCAGGGGAGCTTAAACGCGACTATCCGGTCATCAAAGCAGGTAAAAACAACAACAACAACAACAACAATACAGCTACGTCGCAGTTTGTTCACATTACCAAAGGTTGTTTAACTCAGGAGCTATTATATATTATAAATTCCATGCGGCAGAACCTCACAAACAATAGGAAAGGACAAGCATTTAAATGGTTCTACACGACTCTTACTGACTAGTACGCGCCATGACTGTCTCCTTCAATTTCAATCAACGTGTGTCTTCTTGAATACGACACAATTATTTATTAAGTTACTGCTCACTCTTCACAATCCTACCAAACGTTTCTTGGATAGTGGTTGCAAAGTTTCATTCCCTTCAGTCATAACGATAAACTACTTTTAAATGCTTCTTGTATTCTTTAGCTGTGTCTGGCTGATTTAAAACCAAAGCAAAAGGCAGATTAAACTAATGATTATGCACAATACCAACTAAAATACCCACCATGGTATGATTTGGAACAATAATCCTGGTGTTTCCACTCCAGGATATGTTGGCTGGATGGTGATAACTCCATTCGTGACATAAATAGGAGGGATGGGGAAAATAACACATGGATTCTTATCAGTGCATCTTCATAATTGTCAAAAGATGTGAATACCCAAATTGCAACACGGATAAACCTTTGTTGTTTTGTTGCATCATTCTCTGTTGTTGTCATATCATCTCCCAGCTGGCCAACACAAAGATACACTGTCTGAAGAACTGCAGTGAGTTACATCATGTTGCATCTTAATTGGAATGAGTAGTATAGGCCTACGGGTCATCACAGATTCGGAGAACATTTTCTGTGACCCCTGTGATATCTTAAATAACCCATCTACAAAACACAGAAACATGAAATTGTACGTGATAGCTGCCCGGAGACAATTGCAACTGAAGCTGTCGTAAAAGTTTGCTTTCAAATATCAAATGGCTTTTTTCTCTTGTCCCTCCCTCTTGATGACTAACTTATGTATCAAATATCCATCCATCCATTTTCTGAACCGCTTATCCTCACTGGGGTCGACGGCGTGCTGCAGCCTATCCCGCCCTGAACGAGTCGCCAGCCAATCGCAGGGCACATAGAAACAAACAGCTATTCACACTTACGGGCAATTTAAAGTCTTCAATCAACCAAGCATTTATGTTTTGGGGATGTGGGAGGAAACCGGAGTGCCCGGAGAAAACTCATGCAGGCACGGGGAGTACATGCAAACTCCACACAGGCGGGGCCGGGATTTGAACCCCGGTCCTCAGAAGTGTGAGGCAGATGTGCTAACCAGTCGTCCACCGTGCCGCCATATCAAATATAACAGATAAAATAATAATAATTTGTTGGTATCCCTTGTAAAACAACCTCAGTCACACACCTCCCTTTTCTACCACAATCAATCCAGAAACTACACTATTGTAAATACTCCACAATCCACACAACTCTGACAGTCTGCTGGAAAACCACCAAAATTACTAAATCGTCGCTGGCACCCAGCAGATATGTATACCCGAATCTGGCACAGTCCTGACTTGAAAATCGGCAGCATCCCTATCGAGTTGCAAACATGGCACTAAAATGTACCCATCTCCACCACCTCTTTCCAAAAATCCAGAAATACGGGACTGGGAGAGATCAGATCCTACAATACCATTAATTAAAATCTTTAATCAAATCTATATCAAATGAATACAACCAGCAATACACTAAAGCCATCTAAACCAATAGATGAAGTTTAAAAACAAAAAAATCATTTCCAGCACAAACACCTCCATCTATCACGACCAACCACCAAATGGGATAACAACCTCGCGCTTTCTCCCAGCTCTGAATTCTGGATACAAATTAATGAAATAATCTTCTCAGTGACTACCAACACATTTAACACATTTGACAACCTACATTTAATACAATATAGATTTAGCCACAGGTAAATACCAAATTACCTGGAATAAAATATTTAAAATGAGATCATCCAACATAAACACCTGTTTACAATGCACACAACGTAGGACAGACGACTATATGCGTGACACGTGGGTCTGTCATCCAGGTCCCCTTTTTTCGAAAGAAGTCACCAAAATCTCTCCACCATCTTGCACTGCAGAATTCCATTGTCCCCATCACACTGCCTACATGAAGACACCACACAAATAGACCTCCCTCTTAAATACATTTTCTTTTTTTAAAAACACTAATGGTTTCTCTCATAACCGCAAAGAAAATACTCTTCCAAAACTGAAAAACTAAAGGTTCAATCTACCCACTGGTTCATCTCTCTCACAGAATACATCCCAATAGAACAAATATTTGCTCACCAAAGGAGCAATATGTCAGTGTTTAATGATACTTGGAAAAAAAAATCTGAGTTAATCTCAACTCAAAATGAAATTTGAAATCCACAAAACGTAAAAGCACACTCCTTAGCATCTCTCGCCACATATAAATATACTTATACGTCATTCATAGAGTTGGAAAAAAAAAACTCTTGGTAGTCAAAAGACTGTGGTAATATGGATCGCACCCCCACACCCACACCCCACTTTCTCACCAATCTAGTTTTGAATTACTTTCACCGTATGTGTTTACGCATTTTGCTTGTCCTTTGTTTTGGAAGTTAAATCAGGAAACAATATTGTCTTTTGTAGTTTTAATAATATCTTTGCAAAGGGAGAGACAGTCGAGAGAGGTTACAAGTTGCTTCGCGTGTCTGCCCGTCTCTGAGACATATGCGAAAGCAATGCCTAATTAAACTGAAAAAAATGGGAGGGGATTGAGGAAAAAAGAAAGACCTATTCATAAAGTTATCTCATCTTGTCCTTCAGAGAAAAGGGAGGTTGGTACAGCCGACGAGACAGTATGACGACCGAGAAAGTATGACGGAACGGACTAAGAAACAATTTAGCTCCTAGACAATTTAGCCACGAGGCCACACAAGAAAAAAAGGACAATTAAAGTAATAAAATCATCACACACAAAACGATGGGATATAATATATGGGATAATGTACTTAAAAAGTATATAGACTACATTTTGTCATTACACCATTATTATCAATTGTTTGATGGATTATGATTATTTATTTTGCATAGGGGAAAAAAGGAAAAAAGAAAACTGTTCTTTTGTAATTGTTTAACCATTTAATTGGCTGCTGATGTTTATTTTTTTGTTTCACTCTCTTATCTCAATTAGTTTGGTTTTTTTGGCCGCTGCATTGCAGCGTTTGTTCCTTCTTGTCTTGTGCTGTGTCATGTTTTTTTCTTTTGTTTGTCACTCGTACTGTACAATAAAAAATTGCTTCTGTTAATTCAGCAGTGTAGAATAAACAATCACGCCACATTGCCTAAGCCTGCTACTGTAGTACTGCGTGTCTGCTTTGTCGCATTCTCCCTGTTGACATGTCTATTAACAAAGTGTCTTTGACCGTGTGTGTCTGCTATCTACTCAGTAAACCATGTTGCAGTACAGACGTTCCCATTCAAGATGGAACAATGGCTATCGTCCAGATCACACAAACAGGAGATACCCTCGGCCCCTCAGCTCATTTTAATTGCTCCTGCTACAAAACGCGCGCAACTTAGCAGAGGCGTGGAAGCTGCCAGGATCATTAGCGACAAAATCATTATTCCCTGTCGTACTCCCAGTCGCACTTCATTCTATTTTTTATTTTCCCTTCTATACACTGACACACAATCACGCGGTTGGGCTGGAATAAAACAACAAGCAGCCAGTGGGAATCTCAGGCACTTCAGTGGAACAATGATCCGCGGACATGGCCTGAAGCAACCCGAGGGCCTGGGAAAATGTATATATTACTTCAGTATGGGGTGCACATTCACATACTGGAGTCACACTCTCAAACAACAATCAATCAGTCAGGGTTTGAGCAAGACCTCTTTGTCCCCTCTGAAGTTTACATTTCGGTCAACCGTATGCTTCCAACTTTGTGGGTAAGGCCCTTTTTTCTTCCAACAGGATTGTGCCTCAGTGCACAAAGAGGAGTTGGGTAGTTACCATTTTGCTGTGGTAGTGCAAGTATGAAATGAGAAATCAATCACAAACAAATTTAACACAGGCTTACCTTTGAACCTTTGTTGATCTCATGAATGAGGTGGTCTGTGTAGCAATAAATGCGGGCGTTTTGGTTTCGGCATACAATCCTTTTTTATATTGTTTGACAAGAGTCACAGTTTTTTTGTGTTTGTCAGGTTGTCCATGCTGAAATTTGCTTAAATATTTGTTGTTGTTGTTTTTGTTGAAAGGCTTTCCTTCTTCTGTTTCTTGCAGGTTGAATTAAGCAGGATACACACATTCTGGGACTAAAGATTTTCCTCACTGATCTGCTTTGAAAACGGTCAGGGCAAACGATTGTAATCGTTAAACCTGTTTAGCATTTATGTGTGTACAAATCCTTATGTGTGAGCTTGGTCCATCCACAGACTCCATGATTGTGATGTGAAATGGAACGACAGCCAATTAGGAAGTGACCTGAAGCAAGTGGAGGACAGGAGCAACTGGTTGAGTTGAGTGTTTGGATTACATATCCCTACAATATAAATGACAAGGAGAAGTTTGCAACTGCAATGCATTTACCAGATAGGTGAAGTTAGTCTAACTTATCTTCTTGCGCTGTCGGGATGCCCCGTGAGCTTCCTTTTTACAGGTCAGTCTTGGCCCTAAAACAGATTACCATGCATGTTCGGGGGACGAGACTCACGATTTTCTATGGCGATATTGTTATTTCGGGGTTGTATGATGTCAATCTCGCGAACACCACACACAATGCGCCATATATTACCGTTCGTGCACAAGTCTTTTTTATGCGCACCTGGCTTGCACACCTTTCACCTACTGTGCCTAACCTGAAAAACACCAACGAGGCCTGACTCATTGAAGTCTGTGACAGGCTGTAAATCATGGAGCATGGAGATTTCCTGAGACTTGTGAATGTCATACAAATTCATGTGGAAAATAAAGCACACTATAAATATAAAAATACCTTCGGTAGTGGATGTGTTGTCACCAGTGAGACTTGTACACCGCTGTGTTTAACATGCTACACTTTGAAGGAGAGTATGTGTTTTTTTTATTCTGTGTGGAAGTAATCAAATAAAAGTAATGAATGCATGTTTGGAGGACCATCAATTTTAAAAAAAAGGGGTGTACCTGCCGTTAAATCGATCGGCGTTTCTCTGCAAACTTCCTTGCACCACAGACCCGGTGAGTCGCTTTAAGGTATTTTATGACCGACATCGAAGCAAATAAAAACAAATCACTCAACATCTAACTCACCATTGTGTCATTATGAAGACTAGTTGCTGCAATAGTGAGCCATGAGCTTTCCAAAAAACCCAAGCCACCAGCAGCATGATTGAAGTGGAAAACCTCTGCAATCGCAGAGGTGGAAAAGAAGCCTGCTGGCTAAGATATTTTTCGCCAATTAAAATGATATAATAAGTCAACATTCAGCCATCGGCGTAATGTGATAAGGACACAGTATGGCCTATGAGCAGTCGCTAAGTGTTGGTGAACGTTGGTAAGCATTATGGTCCAGGTGTGTCCCGCACCGTCAGCACGAGTCAGCCATCACCGGGCTGTTGGAGAGCAGTCAACTGGATCAAAACATGCAAAATGATGTTCCACCACAGGGCGCTGCTCATACTACAGCCTCTGAAGTCCACGCGAGAATGCACACAAACGTCACACAAAGTCAGATTTAACAGTGAACGCCCACATTTCACGGTTGCTCCACCCAGACTGCATACCTGGCATGTGCGTAAATGACAGATTTGAGTGCAGGGGAGAACTTTTCTGATTAACGCACATAGGACAATATGTCCCGATAAGAGCAGGATACATACACTTGCTGATCTCTCACATTTTAAAAACCAATTAAGCTGTATAAGAATTGGTCAGTGTGTACCTTATTCAATGTGATGTACTCTTTCTGCATTGCAAGACTCTGTGGGAGCTGACTAGTTGTCTGGGCGATAAAGGTTGCGCTGTTGAAGAGTTATTAGCTACCGGCTAATACATTCAAATAAGTGTGGCAGCTCAGGAGAATGCAGATGTACAGCGGCTGAAATAAGTATTTAGCACGTCACCATTTTTCTCACTAAATATATTTCCAAAGGTGCTATTGACATGAAAATTTCACCAGATGTTGGGAACAACCCAAGAAATCCATACATACAAAGAAAGTAGAACAAATAAGCTCAGAAATTAAGTTGTGTGTAAAAATGTGAAATGACACAGGGAAAAAGTATTGAACACATGAAGAAAGGGAGGTGCAAAGAGGCATGGAAGGACAAGACAACACCTAAACTCTATCAATAATCAAACAGCAATCCAGCCCCTTGTCAGTGCAAATGAATATCAGATGGTTCAGTCCTAATTGATGGCCTATAAAAAGGTCTCATTGCCGAGGTGTGAGTCAAGACACATCTCATGATGGGCAGAAGAGCAGAGAGCTGTCTCAAACACTATTGCAATCTAATTGTTGCAAAACATAACGATGGCATTAGTTATGGGCGCATATCTAAACTTCTCAATGTTCCAGAGAGCATGGTTGGGGCCATAATACGTAAGTGGAAAGCCAATCATACCCCCATAAATTTGCCTCGATCAGGTGCTCTTCGCAAGATTTCCAACAGAGGAGTGCAAAGAATAATCAGAAGAATTGTCCAAGAGCCAAGGCCCACCTGTGGAGAGCTTCAAAAAGACCTTTTCCTTGTGACAACGTACTGTTGTCACAAGGAAAACAGTGAGTAATGTACTCCGCCGCCATGGCCTGTATGCAGGCTCAACACGCACGACCCCATTGCTGAAGAAAAAGCATGTCAAAGCTTGTTTAAAGTTTGGTGAACAACATTTGGATAAGCCAGTAAAATACTGTGAGAATATAGTCGGGTCGGATAAGATCAAAACTGAACACTTTGAATACCATAATGCACACCACGTTTGGAGGAGAAATGGCACTGCACATCACCCTAAAAACACCATACCAACAGTGAAGTTCAGAGGTGGGAACATGATGGTGTGGGGCTGAAGAATGAATGGGCAAATGTACTGAGACATTCTTGACAAAAATCTCTTGCCATCTACGAGGATAATGAAAATGAAACAGGAGTGGACATTTCAGCAGGATAATGATCCAAAACATACTGCCAAAGAAACTCTCAATTGGTTTCAAAGAAAAAAAGAAATCTGCTTGAATAGCCCAGTTTATCACCTGACTTGAATCCAATTGAAAAATCTATCACACCACAACACCAATCACACCAGAGCAAAGCTTGTGACTAGTTTCTCCATACAGGAGGCATCTTGAACCTGTCATTGCAAACAAAGTATTAAATAAATACCAGTTGGCATGTTCAATACTTTTGCCCTGTGTCATTTCACACTATTACACACAACTTAATTTCCGATCTTATTTGTTCTACTTTTCTTTGTTTGGATTACTTGGGTTGTTCCCAACATCTGGTGAAATTCTCATGTCAATAGCACCTTTGGAAATATATTTAGTGAGAAAAATGGTGACTTTTTAAATACTTTACTTATTTCAGCCAGTGTATATGGTGTCTTCCAGAAAATATAGTAGGGTTTTTAGGTATGGGGCCTTCTCTCAGGCCCAATATCGCTAATAAACCAAGCACTCATTTATTGACTAGTTGCTAATGTTGGTAGCTAGCATATTTTGGGGGGAGGATCCAAGAAATATTTGTCACCTATACGGTAGTACTTGTTAGAATGTCACTTGTTATGCGAAACAGTCGCAACCTGCTCAAAATGGATCTCAATAAGCACAAGCCTTCCAAATTGAAAAAGTGTGAAAAGCCTGTAGAGACTAGGTGACATATCATGGCCGCCCCGAAACAGCGTGATGTTGCACCTTTCTCAAATAGATGCAGCTGTACTGTGAAGACAGGTAATTAGCAAAAGCATACACACGTTCACACACACGATTTGTCCACATGAACACACAATAAAATTCACACCCTGGCTTGGAGCTCAGATAATACATACAAATATAAAAAGGACACCCTTGGACGCGAAGAAAACAGTAGACCAGACGCTTGCTGCATGCGAGGGAAGCCTGGTGTTGGCAAGGAGGGAATCTACAGTTCTAAAGGGTGTGATAATCAACAGCTTAGCATTGAATCTTCCCAGGGACCCGATCACAAGGATTGCACCTATGACTCAGTGCTTCTGTCACCTTCTTGCATCTCAAAAGTACTACAGTGATTTTAAAGCAGCGGGTGGTGGGCGCGCGGTCGTGGCAGTTGGGGTGCGGAGGGTGTTTATTGGAGTCTCCCGTGAAACCTTAAAGTAACAATATGCAGTCACTTGACTTTCCAGACACAACTTGAAAATTATTATTTTGATAGCGCGCTATTATACTAGCCACAATATCGGAGAGTATACCACTTGTTTTCATTGGGGCATCGAGTAAGCTGGAGCCTAGCCCAGCTGACTTTGGGCAAGAGGTGGGGTATCCCTGGACTGGCCGCCAGTCAATCGCAATACATAAAGAATCGCAGTACAGAAAGAACATACTAAGCATGATGGACAATTCTCCTGTTAACCTAACATGCATGTTTCTTGAATGTGGGAAGTATGAGTCACTGGAGAAAACCCGCTTAAGCAAGACAGGTAAACTCCACACAGATAAGGCCGGAGCAGGGGTTTAAACCCAGAATCTCAAAACCTTGATGCAAACCCCTAGATCAACGTGCTGCCAGAAGTACAATATTAATTTTGTAACATTTATTTTCAAAAAAGTTTTTTTTCCCCTCAAATTAATGAATTTACAAACTATTTGGTATAATTTTTGTCACCCTGAAAAACTATTTTTGGATCTCCTAATTCATCCCTTTGTTTCAACTTTGAATTCCAAAGCAGTGAAACTGTCTTGTGCCGCCTTTATTCACCAAATCTTTTCAGCAAGGTCTAAGTGAAATCCCATCAAACGTTGAAGGAGAAGAAAAATGAAGGACATCTTTTCACATATGCTGCAACTCGCCATAATACATTCATGAAACGCAGCTGTTTGACAGTAATATGTATGCGGTCTGCTTAGGATGCATCAAACTTCATGTTCACCACCACTGACCGTTTTTTTTTTTTGCACTCCCGCCCCACAATCCATCCCCTTCAATATTTCAATATCCGCCCCACCATCTCTCGTCTCACGTCACATCAAGGACCAACTTGTCACTGCAGAAAAACAGATGAAGCCGACCTTCATTGGAAGCATTTGAGATGGATCCGCATGGACGTGTTCGGCGATGGCAGCCGCTTCTAATTCTTCCTTCTCAGTACACTTCCATTCCATGCCTGCTCATCCCCAATTCCTCAACTTCTACTTTCATTTATCCTCGTCCAGTGTCCTTTACTTATCATTCTACTGGATCATTCAACTGACTGGCAGAAAGTAGTAGTAGAAGTCGAAAGTTCAAAACTCGAGTTCGTACATTTTAGAATCAGACCAAACATCGAGAACAATATGGTTTTAAAGTCTTGCAAAACTCATCATCATGCATTATGCCTGAAATACCTCACAATATAAAACCAGTCGTCAATAGTGCTCGTACTGATAAGAGGAAAATACAAAAAATAATAATTATTATTATTATTATGAACATTCTAATAAATGTGTTCCAATAGCTTTGCTAATGTTGCGAACTGACTATTAAAAAAATACTAAATAAAGCAAAGAAAAAGTGTTGAAGATTTGACGTAGGTTTATTTTACGAAAGAAGCTGGTTGTTTTTAAGCTGGCACTAGCCACAACTGGTTAGCACATCTGCCTCACAGTTCTGGGGCCCGGGTTCAAATCCCAGCCTCACCTGTGTGGAGTTTGCATGTTCTCCCTGTCCCTGTTGATTGAAGACTCTGAATTGCCCGTCGGTGTGAATGTGAGTGTGAATGGTTGTTTGTTTCTACGTGCCCTGCGATTGGCTGGCGACCGGTTCAGGGTGTACCCCGCCTCCCGCCCGAAGATAGCTGAGATAGGTTCCGGCAGCCCGCGACCCCAGTGAGGATAAGCGCTAAGGAAAATGGATGGATGGATGGATGGCCACGACGCAGTCACCACATTATTCTTGGAGCCAACGACATAGAAAAATTCTCATAATGTCATGGATGAGGAATAGCTTGCTGCTACAAATCTGTTGTGTAATCGTTATAAACACTCCCTGGCTGACATTGCTCCATGTCATTGCTGTCCCAGGCTTTTTTTTTATTTTCACCTTTTAAGTCCCCAAGATTTAAATCAATCTGTCTATCTCAACAACACTTGACTTTACTTATCTTTTATATTGTGTTGGTTGAGGTTGACAAAAAAGTAACTTGCTTATTTTGCCAAAGTAAAGAGTACAGATATCTGTTTTCAAATGTAAGGAGGAAAAGTGAAATGTCAGAAAAATAAAATACCAAAGTGCAGATAATAAGTCTACATAAGTCCAATAACAACGCATTTGTACTTTTATACTTCCCATCAAGGAAATATGTTCCTATAATTCTTGGTCCTTGCACACATACAGTACATCTTATTAAAACACATGGGAACTGTTTGTGGAAAAAGAAAGCATAACATGTTTCCTTGGTTGAAATCACTCAGTTTTGGAGCGCAGCTCTGTCTCATGCAAGTACCGAGTAGGGTCTTTGTTACCATGACAACCAGGGGCCAAGGTCAGGCATATGACGAAGCAAGCAACTACACAATGTTGCCAACTTATCAATTACATAATATACATGTTATGACATATTATAAATGAATATAAAGTCCTTCCAAATCCTCTAATGTCTTTTTTTTTTAAATGATGAGCATCATACTATACAAGGACTTTTTCTGATGTTATGAGACTCACTGCAGAACAGGAGACATTCACCCCTCCATGTCGAGAATGCAAATGAATGGCAGCTGCGTAAAGTCACTGCTGGCTAATTTAACCACTTTGTGACATCAGAGATTGGCAAAATTCTGAACGGCTCACAGATATAAATTTTTACAACTAGGCAGATAACAAAATAAATGACTTGTTGGCTTCACACTCCAGAGACACAAATGTTTGGTTAAACAAGTTAATTTTCCATCATATGTCCCCTTTAAGTCAAGACTCGCAACTTTGCCAATGTGGCAAGTCCTGTCATTTCACTGCCATCCTCTTTTTTCACTGCACTGAACACCGTCACGCTATTAAAGGGTCATCAGTTCTGCCTGTAAAATATCTCTTCCCATGATTTAGAGTCCAATTACGATCCCATTCCAGCTCATGCGCCTCCTCTTAATCACTGCATGAGTTCAAATCATGCTGTCCAGATGCGTCCAGGCCACTGTTAATGTTAATATAACTGGTGGAAACTAATGCCAGAATGTGCGTATAACACTGAACGTTGAAGTTCATTTTCTGAAGAGAACAATTGTAAAACAAACCTTTGACAAATCCTCTGAATTCCCTTTGCTGCCTTGTTCTGCAGCGTTTGACTGTTTAGCACGGCAGGTATCAGCTGCCAAGCCCAAGGATCAAATAGCTCTGTGTCAGACACCGCCGACACATGACGTTAACATGCGCTGTGATCACACGCTACAATCACACGCTACAAGTTGCCGGCAGTCGAGGCAGACGGTCTTCCACTGCAACTCTGTGACACTTCTCTTCATCATACTGAGCAGTGGCAACTCTGCATTAAGGGCCCACCAGATTGCAGAATACTTTTCATTTCTTCCATCCATCCATCCATTTTCTGAGCTGCTTCTCCTCACTAGGGTCACGGGAGTGCTGGAGCCTATCCCAGCTGTCATCGGGCAGGAGGCGGGGTACACCCTGAACTGGTTGCCAGCCAATCGCACGGCACATACAAACAAACAACATTCGCACTCACATTCACACCTACGGGCAATTTAGAGTCCCCAATTAATGCATGTTTTTTGGGATGTGGGAGGAAACCGGAGTGCCCGGAAAAAACCCACGCAGGCACGGGGAGAACATGCAAACTCCACACAGGCGGGACCGGGGATTGAACCCCGCTCCTCAGAACTGTGAGGCTGACGCTCTAACCAGTCGTCCACCGTGCCGCCACTTTTCATTTCTTTTCTTTTATATTTAATACAGATTCTATGATTCTATTAATATAAAGAGGGCCAATGATTGACTCTGCCTGCCTCTGACATTCCCACATTGCTGTTCTCCTGGTAACTGCCTGAGCCATCTGTCCCCGGCCACTGGTTCTTCCTTAACACGTTCTGCTCTCTGTTTGCCGGTGTTCCGCTGTAACGACAATTCAATGCGAGTTTCCCTGTCTTCCTACCTGTGGAATGCACAGAATTGAGATGATACCTGTCCAGAAAGGTGAAGTGAAGTGAACAACTGAACTGCATATCATCTTCAGGGTCATGGGTAAACTGGAGCCCCTCCCAGTTGACTTTGGACAAAAGGTGGACTACACCCTGGACTGGTCACGGGCCACATGTAGAGACAGGCAACCATCCACATCGTCAGTGAGTCAGAAGTGAACCCACACTGCCTGCACTGAATGATCAGCACACCATTAATGACTTTGTCAAATACAGTACGTGGAAATAAAACAAGTCACTGATGGTGTAGTGGTACACTCGCCTGACTTTGGTACAGGCAGCGTGGGTTCAGTTCCCACTCAGTGATGGTGTGAATGTGAGTGCGAATGGTTGTCCGTGTCTATATGTGCTCTGCGACTGACTGGCGACCAATGCAGGGTGTAGTCCGCCTTTCGCCCGAAGTCAGCTGGGATAGGCTCCAGTGTCCCGCGACCCTAACCAGAATAAGCGGTGTTGAAAATGGATGGATGGAAATAAAACAAAAAAACTGATTTCCAAAGAAAAGCAATTTTTGTTTCATTTTTAAGGATAGCTAAGGCCTTGATTTTGACAATCCCATTTTTTAATGACTATTTAAGGAGCCACAGACACCCAGTTACATATGCAACTCAGTCTGGGCGAGGACGAAGTCACAGAGTGAACCGGCTCTCCCGCTCTGTGAATTTTTGAACGCTTCACTGGAAAATTGATTGTTTCAGATGTTTTTTTTCCCCCAGCCCTTGAATCTTTTTTTTTTTTTCAATCTACTCCAGATCAATCGCCGGCTCCTTCCTGTTGCATCAAGTAAAGTTCACATCACCTGTAGTTAAAAAGAACAAAATGACACGTGGACCACAAGAATGGGTCACCTGGGTTGTAAACCAGGGATGTCAGACTAATTTTTGTGGAGCCCATAATGAAGTTAAAATTTCTCTCAGAGGACCGTGTTGACTGTAACGATACAGTATATAATCAGAGGTGGGTTGCTCCGTTACATTTACTCAAGTAACACTTTGGATAAATTGTACTTGTCCGAGTCGTATTAGTGAACCACACGTTTTACTTTTACTCGAGTATTTATGTTAAGAAGACACAAAACATTGACTGCATTACAATAATCAACACGCTGCACGCTACTTTCATTTATCAATAATCGCGTGTGTGATCTATTTTTAGACTTTCCTTTTCCTCTTCCGCAACGGGCTTTGGGTACTTAAAAATTGAAATGGTGGCAGGTGTGTGTGGACTCCCACTAAACATGAGTCTGAATGTGATCTGTTACTGCATCTGAATACAGCCACATGCTAGTTACAACAGGGCGTGCATCCTTGTGCAGCAGGATTTATTTTTATTCATTTTATTAAAATTGTATTTTACCAGGCAAAAGACCAATTAAAACAGAACATCTCTTTTCCAACGGGGACCTGGCCGAGAAGGCATCAAGTTTAATGTCAAGTCCAAGTCAATCACATTTAAGTTTATTTCAGTTGTTTATTTTCACCTCCCCTCTCAAAAAGATAGAAAAATATATCAGTTGCGTTGTACAAATTCTAGGTCACATTAATGGTGGAAAAAGTTGGAAAAATGATTTATCTTGGTCAAAATTCATCACAAAAACCTGGCCTTTGAACAGGGGTGTGTATACTTTTTATATTCACTGCAGCCTTGTTCCTGTTTTGGTAATCTGCCTGGTGAGCCTGAACTATTGTTCTGTTTAACAATACAAAACAATATAACAGGAGCACACTTCTTGGAGCTGAATTTGCCTTCATCTGTTATTTTAAGAAGATTTTATTTTATAAAGATCTTATTTATTGTTTTATATTAAGTAATATTGTTCGGCAATATCTGAATTTGCACATTCATATTTGAGCTCATTTTAATTTTATTTGAGGTTCATGCTTTGATTTAACAAAAAAAAAAATCTGAAATGACTCAATGAGTACTTGAGTGTTGTTTTTTTTACTGAGTACTTTCTTTTTTTACTTGAGTAATTTCTGGAGGATTACTTTTTACTTTTGCCTGAGTCATATTATTATAAAGTAACAGTACTCTTACTTGAGTACAATATTAGGCTCCTCTACCCACCTCTGTATATCATCACCTCATCATATTACACATATGGCTCATTCTAGGATTGGAGGACACTGTTACACTCATTCCCCAAGAACTTCGCTCCCAATCCGGGTAACTTTACTTTAATTAGTAATTATTCTCTGACGTTGATGCTGATGCAATCCTGTAACAAAAAGTTGATCTGACCATGGATAGTCCTCTGGTAAGTACAATTTTCTGTTAGTTTGGGTTTTTTTTTAGCCTTAAAACAACCCTGTTACTCATAAGAAAATTACGTTGTTCTTTTTTAAAAACATTTTATAGTATAACTATGTTTGCTCTTGACCAGTTACCATAGCAGTTAACACAGCTAGCAAGCATGTACTCTTGAGCAAAAACTTCAACATTAACTTTCAACCCTGTTACTTGCAACACTGTTACTCTAATTACAGTAACAATTAGTGCAAATTAGTATTCAAATAAAATGCTTCTCTCGTTGTAAAACATTTATTCAGCCATATTTTTGAAAAATGTTTTTCAGGTGCCTGAGAATCTGTCACAGGGTTGTACCAAAGACAGCAAAATACAATATATGATGACCAATAAAATATCTCATAAAAAGAGAAGAGATTGTTGTACCAAATTATATGGTTAATTATATGGTGTTTTTGTTGAAAACATAATCCATACACAGATTTTTTTTTCCAAAATGAAAACCACTTTATTTTCTTTCGTGGGCCACTTAAAATGATGTGGCTGGCCTGATCTGGCCCGCTAGCCTTGACTTTGTCGCCTGTGTTCAAAACAGACATTATGGTTGTGTTGTATCTTGTGTTACGTTAATTAATTTGCTATCAGTTTGGCAGAACGTAGGGAAATAAACAGTGTGCTTTTTCCTTCGATAGAATGAAATGAAACGCTCAGCGGCAACATCTACTTAATTAGATAGCGGAGATGCCACTTTAATTCCTCATGATGTAGCGCTCTGATAAGGACAGACAAGTACAGCCAGGTACCCTGCATCATAACATTTTCATTTGAAGATCATTCCGAGCCTAAGCTGCTGTTTCCTCTTTATCAATTGTGCTTTGTTTTTGTCCTTTCGTTTGACTTTGTTTACTTATCACTACCTGTAAGGTCAGAGACTGAAGTGTTCCCTGCTGGCGCGACGCCACAAAACTAACACGGGCGCTCATAGTAGCCCAAGGCGCACTTTTGATCAAACCGCAAGCATTATGACAACACCTGCAGGTCCGGCTTACACCGCAGCAGGGGGATCAAGTGCAATCAGATACGAAAATGCAGCGACGGCGAGGATCTTTGATAAAAAAAATAAATAAAAAAATAAAAAAACATATCTCAGAGAGATAATGTGTCAATCTTGTTCCCTATCCGTCCATTTTCTATACTGCTAATACGGGGAGTCGAAAGCCTTTCCCGGCTGACTGTGCGAAAGGCAGAATACATCCTGGACTGCTGGTCAGTCGTCCCACGCTAACTGCACAAAAGTCAAGGCGAATACACTACAATGTGTTTCACAGGTGTCAAACTCAAGGCCCAGGGGCCAGATCCAGCCCGCCACTTAATTTTACGTGGCCCGCTCAAGCAAAGCACGTGTGTGTAATTCATGCTTCTTGGGAAAAATATGCACACCTGTATACCATCACTGGAGAAAACGCATATACAGTATGACTTAATTTACTGAGAGCACGTACACCAAACAAAATAGAAAGCTTTAGAAAGTTTAAAAACAATCTTTTGACAAGTAGTGGCTACACAAATATACTGCAATTATATTCATAGGCATTACTCATACTATAGATTAAATAATGCAGAATATGTGTTATAACAAGGATATATTCATATAATCTAAATATTACAATCACCTGTAATATGAATTGTATGCTACAGCACTGTTGTATAATATCATATACTAATATAATGTAATGCTTTGCTGTAGAAGGGAACAGAAATCACATTTGTACAAATGCATTTTCAAAACTATATTTTATAAAGTATATATTTTCAAACATTCTACAAACAATAGAAACTGCTTCATAACAAAAAATAAATATGCAAAGGAAAAAGGACAAATGTAATAATCCAATAAAATAACACATTTTTAATGACTAAAATATACAAAGAAATTCTGTAGGTTGCTTTGACACAATCAGTGTAGTTTCGGAACATTAGCCGTTCCCTTACATGTAGAGTACATCTGTGCTTTTGCGTACCTGAGACATCACTGGGCTTCTTGTCATGATAATGAGGATGCTTTATGACGCGAGGCAGCACTCACTGTGTGTTGTTCAGATACGGAGGCTGATTATACAGTGACCTTCTTTAATCCAGGAGCCCCTGTCTCCTTGACGTTCCCCCGTGCAACGCTAAGAGCTTGGTCATTACATAGACTTCTGTAAAAAGAGCCAAGATAGACCTCTATGTCCCCAAGCAGAAAGAAAAAGAGTGGACAAGAATGATCCAACATGGCAAATCTGTTGCCTCAAGCATGGTGATGGTTCAACATCTTGAGTCGATCATGTTTGAAGTCACATAAAAAAGAAGCACAAAAACGTTGTGTACATATTCTACCTTTTCGCGACACAAAGTCTTACATTTAATTCTTCTTTAACAGTTTAACACCACACCCTATTTAGCTTGTAGATATTTTGAAATCGTGATTAAAAAGCTTCTGTGCATATGAATGAATTAAATCAAAATCACTTATTTTAACCATTATCATTTATTTCATATACGGTACTTAGTTGGAGCAGGGATTCTCAAAGTGTGGTATGTGTACCGCTAGTGGCATGCGAGCTCCCTCTCTTGGTATGTTAAATCTATCACTGCCTAAGTACAGTTCAGCTTATTTGACTTTTGAGTACAATACATTTGCATTTCATCTTTAAGAACTGTTTGATTTAAGCTTTTATTTAGCATCAATTGTACAATTAAGTATATTTCCCCCCTATATTTAAGTACGGTGTTGATATTTAAACTGCTAAATGTTACGGAGGCTCACAATAATATTCAGCACTTTTTAGGAAAAAAACCTGTAAAACCTACCTCGTTTTTGATGAACACTTAGCCTACTACGCTGCTGTATTTTAATGTTGGACATGAAGGTGGTACTTGGAGACCTAAGTTTTGTAAAAAATTAAAAAATAATAATAATAATTGTTATTATTATTGTAAAGTGGCAAATTTCTGCAAATCACACAAATTTCTGCATGGCCTCCCCGTGCGTGCGTGGCTTTCCGGTTTCCTCCCACATTGCAAAAACATGCAGGGTAGGTGAACTGAAGACTCTAAATTGTCCATAAGTGTGAATGTGAATGATTGTTTGTCTTTATGTGGCCTGCAATGGGCTGACGACCAGTTCAAGGCAGAGGTGTGGACTCGAGTCCAATTACTTGGACTCGAGTCATGAATTTGACGACTTTCGAGTTGACTTGTCAATATGTTAAAAGATTTGCAGTTCGACTCAAACTTGAACAGCAATGACTCGTGACTTCAATTGGACTTGAACCCATTGACTTAAAAAGACTTGCTACTTTGACCAAAGCACTGACAAACCAACACTTTGTAGCCTTCTCGTTCTATAGCTATATGTGCAAATGACTGTTTTTCTACATGAAAATACAATAAGCGACAACATAATGCTGAAGGTCTTCATGATTAGTTATTAGGTCAAAGTGTCCCACGTCATAATAACTAATGTGTTGTTAGTTATTATTATCTTTTAACAGTTAATGCCATCTTGGGCACACTCTGGAAGAGGAATTGACCAAGAGGTCACTCTTTCACACACAACCTAAAGTAATGGTTTCATTAAAAAAAAAGTCCACCATAAATCAACAATAACTGTGACCGCTAAATAAGGTATACATTCCAAGAACTATTGTTTAAACCGAAAGAACAACAACATTTAACGTCACAATAAGGACGCTAATTATCCATCCATCCATTTTCTACCGCTTATCCGGGTCGGGTCGCGGGGGCAGTAGCTTTAGCAGTGACGCCCAGACTTCCCTCTCCCCAGCCACTTCATCCAGCACTTCCGGGGGGATCCTGAGGCGTTCCTCTCCAGCGTGTCCTGGGTCGTCCCCGGGGTCTCTTCCCGGTGGGACGTGCCCGGAACACCTCACCGGGGAGGCGTCCGGGAGGCATCTGAATCAGATGCCCCAGCCACCTCATCTGGCTCCTGTCGATGTGGAGGAGCAGCGGTTCTACTCTGAGATCCTCCCGGATGACCGAGCTTGTCACCCTATCTCTAAGGGAGAGCCCGGGCACCCTGCGGAGGAAACTCATTTCGGCCGCTTGTATCCGGGATCTTGTTCTTTCGGTCAGGACCCACAGCTCGTGACCATAGGTGAGGCTAGGAACGTAGATCGACCGGTAAATTGAGAGCTTCGCCTTTCGGCTTAGCTCCTTCTTTACCACAACGGACCGATTCAAAGTCCGAGGACGCTAATTACTGCAAAAAAATAAATACATCCACATTGCATTGCGGAAATCATGCGGCTTGACGTCACGTATGCTTCTTTCCGTTAGTATTAGAAGCTAGCTTTGTGAGCGATCACGGATACACAGCAGGCCAGCCGTGCCCTCTCTGGGCTTCCTGTTCATTGCGGTTTGGTTTCATCAGTGTAGTGTTCTCAAAAATCAGTCTTGTACTGTATTTCTTTTTTTAGTCACTTAATTTACCAATCCATCAGCACACAGCTAGCATCTATTCAACATAAAAAAAAACATTAATTAATTAATTTAATATGAATATTATATATATATTACTTTGTTGGTAAAATGACTCGAAAGGACTCAAAACTCAAAGTGTAGGACTTGCGGCTTGACTTGGTATTTGCCTGTTTCAACTTGGGACTTGACTCAGGACTCGACCCACCTCTGGTTCGTGGTGTACCCCGCTCCTCGCCCAGTTAGCCGAGATAGACGCCAGCATGCCCGCGGCGCTAGATGCTAAAATGGATGGATGGATGACAAATTTGAAACTAATGTTTCACATTTAAGACAAACAGGAATCACTGTGTGCAGAGCCACCATTGCAATAAAAGTGCATATCAAAGTATTATTGTAAAATGTATTAAATATTACATTTATTGTATTTTGTACTGTTTTTTTCTTTTTTGCTTTTCTTATTTTTCAATAACACGGAATTGCCTGTGAATATATATATTTTTTTCAGTTGATTTGTACATGTTATAGGTTGCATTAATGGGCGGGTGAAAAAAAAATGACTTGAAATGGTTTAGCCTGGTCTCAATTTTTTGGATGACACGCCAGGCATTTGAAAGGGTGCGGAGACTGTATTGTAGTACATACAAACAAAAGAACTTTTTTTGTGAATAGCACCAAAGACAAACCTGCTTTGCGACCAGTAGAAAGGTCCCCTTTAAAGATTTACGTGCATTCCAGTTCTAAATGAAAAATGAATTTGGCCACACATAGGAACAAAAAGAAGAATTGCAAAAGTTGCAATTGTTAGAGCCAAAAGGATATTTTCCTATTGTGTTACACAACAAATAAATGTTCAACTTCTAAGACTCATTGATATCGTTGGATGAGGCGTCTAGCCTGCATGGTTATCAAGGCTGATGTCAGTGCTCTCTGACTTCCACATCCTGAATCTGGCTTGTAACACAATTTTCTGGTCAGCAGCCACTGATTATTTTGCCCTCACACTGCTTTCTCTCGGCCTGGAAGAACAAAACATTGGATAAATGAAGAGGGTGAGGGGGGGCGGGGGGGGGGGGAGAAACTATATAAAGGCAGCGTGGTTGAAATTAAAGCTCTGAGACTGCTTCTGTGAAGCAGTGAAGACTGAATCATGAAGATCCAAGCTGGCGCATGCTGGGCCTGTCATTTACAGAATCCATATATCATACATTTTTATAGATTTAGAGTTCAAATGCAAGCACTGACGCAAACATGGCTAGGGCACACTTGTGCTGTCTGCATTTAATGTGCACACCTACTATAGTGTACTTGCGCGCAGGTAAATGCACCAAGTGACATTGTACAGAATACACTTCCTCACACTCAGGAGAACTGCCTCCATCCAAACGAGTAGAGGTTGAACATTAATATTAACGCAGGTGTACGGTACAAGTTGTGATTTATTATTCGGGAGGGGAAGACTGGACTGCCGACTAAGGCATGGTTTATAAAGTCCACAAAAGCAGACACCACTCAGTAATATAACCTCACTGTCTTTGTTCAACTCGACTCCGATGCCCAAATGAGTCTACCTTTGAAAGGTGACAACTATTGGTTGCTTTCAAAACAATCACTGTGACTTTCATAAGCCTGCATGTACTGTAACACAGCTACTGAAAGAGCAGTAGAAGAGAGGGGCGCGTGGGACGGTGGGGGTTGGCTGTGGGGGTGGCATAGGGTCCCTGCGGCCTCCTCAGGGGCGGCCGGTTGTCGTGGCTTCGGTGGGGCCGGCGCACAGCCCTGGGTCCCTCGGTGCGGGACGTATCCCGTCCGCCGGGCCGGTCTCGGGTGGACTCCTGGGCCCGATCCCGCCTCTCGATTGATTGGGTGGGGTCCTCAGTCACCGCGGTGCAGGCACAGCAATTACAGGGCACTTCTGACAGTCATTGTGCATGCGAAACGGTGTCAATTCACTTGCATGTGTCCGCAGGGACACACCCCTGGGACTTTTTCGCTTGGTGTGGGGCCACTCACTTATTGCGACAAATAACCCATGAATATGCGAATTGCTTGAGTATCCCCGCACTCACACTCTTGTCCTATAGACTTTTACATTTACATTGTCACTCCCACCACACTTCAGTTGTACAGTCGAGTTCACGACCCTTGTCCTGCATGCTACTTCTCCTGTCCTTGTCCTGTCCTATCTTGTCCTGTCCTTCCCTCAGAGGATGTAGTACTACTGCCCCATACAACACCCATATCTAATTGTTCTCGATATATAATGATTTACTTTTCTCATCTTGTTTACAATTAGAGCTTTGTCTTTTGTATTTTTTTCTCACACCCCTCTAGAAACTTTGTTCTGTACGACTAATCGACTCTGATTCTCAATAAATATCTATTATAATACTAAGAAACCACAGCAGCAGCTTAAAAACTCCACTGTGACACAGTAAAACTGTTCCGGCATAAAAAGGATACAGATCCTTCATTCTGCTTGACCTAAGAGCCGAACAGGACAAAAAAAATAACTAGTTTTATTTCAATTATTTTAGGTGTTCTTTGTCAAAAACCTTTATTTATATACAGCTTGGTTTACGATAGTTTTGTACCTATGCCGGTTACAAACGGTGAAAACGTGCTACAGTTTATCACTGTTCTATGAAAATGCAGTAGTAAAGTCGTATGTAAAAAAAAAAAAATAAAAAAAAAACAAAAAAAATTAAATTAAGATATAAGTATAAAACAGTCAATATGGTGGTAACTGAGAGTACATTCTTGTACCACCTGACATATTCTTTTTTTCTGCTGTCCAAACTAGTTCATTGTGGGCTATTCAGAACCTCGAAATGTCAGACAGATGTTGGGACAGTTGTAAACTGAAACCCCCTGTATTTTTTAGTTTGATCTTTTATGCGTTGCTGCAGGGATTGGTTTGCGGTTACATGTACAGTACCTTGCGGAATAATTTTGGTAGCACTTCCTCACTGATATTGTGATTAACCTTTTGTACAATTTACTACAAAATTGTTGTGGTGATATGTTGTCATCTGAAGCGCCACCAATTCTACTGTTATACTGTCTGGAAAGTATAAGATCACATCACATATACTGTAGATCACATTCTAGGTAGTGCTCTTTTTTTTTTTTGGTGCAAAAAATGCACCAAATATGGTCAAAATGTGGAGGAGGGGGGGGGAAAAAAAGTTTCAAAAGCAACAAAGTTTCTTTCCAAGCTGATTTGTCTTTATTGAGCAGCTAAACGAAAATTGTCTCCTGAAAGAAAAAAAAACAAGCTAGTTTTGTCAGATGGTGACAAACATCAGTGACCCTCAGCTTCAACTTTTCCGAGTAGAAATCGCAGAACACAATCGGTCCTTGTGAATCTGTAGTCTGGTTCTCATCTTGGGAGAGCTCGAAATATATATGAGCTCCTATAACCCACACTTGTTGAGTCACCGGCGCTCTCCTTGCACTCCTAACGAGCAGCTCTGCTTCACTTCAAGTGCTTAGTCTTCGTTATGATGCTGTGTTAAATCTTTTTAACTCTTTTTAAATCTTAAACAAGGAATTTCAAACTTGACATAGTGGTGTAAACCTGCAATTCAATACATCATAGAGAGAGCATTATACTTGGGGGTAACTATTCTCGGAGAAAGATTGCTGTTTATTGTTATCAGTGGTATAGAACCCTAATCCTTGAGTATGAAGGACTTTTGAGCCACAACAAACTATGACTGTGGGCACACTTGTTGGACATTAAGATGCCCCTCGTAAAAGATGGAAGGGAAATATCTATCCATTTTCTACACTGGATATACTGTACAAACTCCACACAGCATCCGGGATTCGAACACTGAACCTCAGAACTGTTAGTGCATAACCACTAGGACACTGGTCTGCCCAATTTGGAATCGGCATTAGCTAAAATGTAATGGCACCATCAAGCAGACTGAGTAACTACACTGAATCGCTCGCTATACATGAGCTATCAACGCAGCTGTAATATACAATGTACACACACTTTTACTACAAAAAGGAGCATAGTGAGAAAGAAAAGCCAGCATCTCATAGTGGCAGTTCAATTTGTCTCAATGAGGTAAGAGGTGCTGCTGTGTGATTTGGTCCAGCCTCTTGAATGTCATTTATCCTTCCAATAAGGCATCTCATATATTTAAATACTCTCCAATCGCCTTGGCTGACACTTGGCCAGAAGGTTACGCCAGATGCCCTCAAAGTCTTCATGGCAATGGTTGGACACAGGTGGGTTCCTGACCTCAGCATACAATAAAATAAAATAAAAAGTCTTGGGTGTTAGAGGTCGCCACTCTGGGGTTCGGCTCTGGCTTCCTGGTGGTGGCCGCGACCCAGTCTCGGGAAGCGGGATGACGTTTTGGAGCGGGGTGTCTTGGGGCCGCCATCATTGGTCTGGGGTGTGTCCCTAAAATGCGACAAAAAAAAAAAAAAAAGAGCTTAAATGAACAGCTGCTGAGCCTTGTTATTCAAACAAACAACTGATGCTACATCTGCTGGACCAAATCATTCCTCTTCTGCCTGGACACTTCTTAAAGTCTAGACTTCAGTCAAAACAATGTGTAAAACGTGTTCTGACTAATAATACTCATTAACAATCAGTCCATTTTCTATTTGAGATCAGATTCAACAACTGTTTAATTGAATTACAAGCACCATGTTCATATGATATATGAGAGAATGACACAACTGTAGATGCCTGGCCAAGCATGTTAATCTTTGCTGCTTGTCATAGTTTTTACACTCTCTACATGTCACTTAATTCAACATGAGTCTCAAGGGAAATTAAAGCCCCACAATTTTTTTTTTGCAAGACTACGTTATAAGTGCCCCTCGAGTCTAAACGCGGTATTCTGATTAAAATTGCATTCCTGGAATAAAAATTAGGCACACAAATTCATCAAATTTCATCCATCTCATGGGGGCTGCCATGTTAGACAATATTCCCTGCTGCTGTTAAGTGAAATGAAAGTCACCACTGCTCATGTGCTTGCGTTGCGAATGTCACGTGACCGAACCCGGAAAACAGGTTAGCGGACTCCCAGTGTATGCTGCAATAACAAGCATAACTACGGGTTGATGACATGATGGTTTGAACAAAATGGTTCAAAACATCATGTCATCAACCTGCAGCTGAAGAAATGAACACAAGCGCTAAAGCACTTGTGATGTTCATTTCGGTTCACATAAGAGGGCGATATTGCCCAACATGGCGGCTCCATGAGATGGATGAAAATGCTCTATCTATCTATCTATCTATCTATCTATCTAGCTATCAATCAATCTAGCTATCGATCTGTCGATATATCCATCCATCCATCCATCCATTTTCTGAGCCGCTTCTCCCCACAAGGGTCACGGAGGGGCGTGCTGGAGCCTATCCCAGCTGTCAGGAGGCAGGGTACACCCTGAATTGGTTGCCAACCAATCACAGGACACATACAAACAAACAACCATTGGCACTCACATTCACACCTACGGGCAATTTAGAGACTCCAATGAATGCATGTTTTTGGGATGTGGGAGGAAACCGGAGTACCCGGAGAAAACCCAGGTAGGCACGGGGAGAACATCCAAACTCCACACAGGCGGGGCCGGGGATTGAACCCGGGTCCTCAGAACTGTGAGGCTGACGCTCTAACCAGTCGGTCACCGTGCCGCATACATATATATATATATATATATATATATATATATATATATATATATATATATACACACACACACACACACACACACACACACACACACACACACACACACACACACACTCACACACAGTGGGTACGGAAAGTATTCAAACCACCTTAAATTTTTCACTCTTTTTTTATATTGCAGCCATTTGCTAAAATCATTTAGGTTCATTTTTTTTCAAAAGTTTGACTTACTGCCGGATATGCGGACCAAACTCTGACTCCGGTCGTACAGGGACCGAACAGCCCGTATTGACAGAAAAAAAAAAAACGGGATTGTTGACATTTTTGCAGATTTATTAAAAAAGAAAAACTAAAATATCAGTTTTTCACACCTGGATTTGGGGATCATCTGCCATTCCTCCTTGCAGATCCTCTCCAGTTCTGTCAGGTTGGATGGTGAACGTTGGTGGGCAGCCATTTTCAGGTCTTTCCAGAGATGCTCAATTGGGTTTAAGTCAGGGCTCTGGCTGGGCCATTCAACAACAGTCACGGAGTTGTTCTGAAGCCACTCCTTCCGTATTTTAGCTGTGTGCCTAGGGTCATTGTCTTGTTTGAAGGTGAACCTTAAGCCCAGTCTGAGGTTCTGAGCACTCTGGAGAAGGTTTTCGTCAAGGATATCCCTGTATTAGGCCGCATTCATCTTTCCTTTGATTGCAACCAGTCGTCCTCCTGTCCCGGGGAGGCTTCCGTCGGGTCACTCTGCCATAAAGCCCCGACTGCTGGAGGGCTGCAGTGATGGTTGACTTTCAAGAACTTTCTCCCATCTCCCGACTGCATCTCTGGAGCTCAGCCACAGCTTCTTTACCTCTCTCACCAAGGCTCTTCTCCCCCAATTACTCAGTTTGGCCAGACGGGCAGCTCTAGGAAGGGTTCTGGTTGTCCCAAACGACTTCCATTTAAGGATTATGGAGGCCACTGTGCTCTCAGGAACCTTAAATGCAGCAGAATTCTATTCAGAATTGTAAATTTGGTCAGATCTGTGCCTTGGCACAATTCTGTCTCTGAACTCTTCAGGAAATTCCTTTGACCTCATGATTCTGATTTGCTCTGACATGCACTGTGAACTGTAAGGTCTTATATAGACAGGTGTGTGGCTTTCCTGATAATGTCCAATCAGTATAATCAAAGACAGCTGGACTCCAATGAAGGTGTCGAACCATTTTAAGGGTGATCAGAAGAAATGGACAAGTTAAATACATGAGTGTCACAGCAAAGGGTTTGAATACTTATGGGTGCGTGATATTTCAGTTTTTCTTTTTTAATAAATCAGCAAAAATTTCAACAATTCAATTTTTTTCCCCTGTCAATATGGGGTGCTGTGTGTACATTAATGAGGAAAAAATGACACACACACACGCACACACACACACACACAATGTATAAATATTATAGTACATAACCTAAAACCAAATTGTAGGATGAATTGCTATTTTTCTTTATGAGTTTGGACTCACCTAAATTTGTTCAAGGCTCATCAAAAGTGTGTTTTCGTCCTCGATCTGCTCAGCAAATGGTCACGCCGACAATCATAAATATTCAACTTGTTCAATATATATACGATTGCAAAGTCTTCTGACTGAGGTCAACACGGAGTTCGGTCGAGCCACAGAGTCCTTGATTGTGACTTGTGAGTTTCTCCTACGTTTTCTTCTTACAGTCTGGATGCCCTGTGGCACCAAGCTGCCTTTCACAAGTCAGCCTTGGTGCAACTACAGACATTTGATTTGGGGGACGAAACTCAGGATTATCAGTTGTGTGTCTGGTGTGCTATGTTGAGTCCACCACACAGTGTAACGCGCATGCCTTGCTTGGGGGTCTGTTACATTTTAAAAACGGTTAAGACAATAAAAATGAGTATGTGTGTACCCTGCTTAAGACAACATCTGCCCTGTCCAGTCTGCTCCTCCAACACCGAAAAGGACAGTAGGTGAGGTTAAGTCTTACTGTATGTTCACCTGGCACAATGCTTAATGCATGAATAAGTAGACACATATGTCAGAAAACCTTGGGTTTCCTTTGAAACGTATATTTAATTGATAATACAATGTATTATTAATAATAGTGTTCTCTAATAGGAATCAATACTACAAAATATTCCCACAAATTAGCTGTTGTTTGTAAATAAAATTTGGCAATGTGTAGACGCAGGCACGTGCACAGGCAGACACGAACTGGAGCTTCGGCATTGGCCCAAGATAAGAAAAGTGCCCTCTGGCAGGCATGGAGCACTTTTTTAAATTACTATTATTATCAATATTACTTTTGCCCTATATTTTCAGCTTGTGCTTGCTGTAGGCACAATATTGACTTGAATATCGTGCAGGATTACCATCTTTCCCAGGCTTCGTTGAAATTGTATTCATTTGACTGCAGGGGAGCATAATTAGAGCAAACGGGTAGACGCACACACACGCAGATGCATACACAAGCTGCAATCTAATTGATTGTCTTGACAGGAAGATTTGCAATATAGCAAAGAGTACACACGTACATGCACGCACGCACAGACACAATCTCTCACACACAACACACACACATGCCTAATCTAGCACAATAAAAGGTTACATCATTATTCCGGAGTCAAACTGTCCCAAACTGCTCTTGACAGCGAAACAAAGGTCCTCAACACTTTGTTTTCCCTAAGGCAGCAGGTCACTAAGGCGGGAAACAAGACTGAGTGTCTGTTTTGAGTTCTGAATAAACCATAAACATGCTGCTGTCGAGCTGCATACTAAATGCTAGTAAACCCAAGGAAAGGTTGCTAGTCCAGACAAGTGAGGGAAAACATGGGATTAGTGTCAAAATAAAATCAGCAAATAACAATTTAATATAAACAAGGAACATTCTTAACTGTCATAGACGTCAAAAAATAAAAAACTACATTTTAAAAATAGGTTAATTATGTTAGTAAAAGTATATTAAGAAATAAAACAAGTCTTTAAAGATGAATGGGTGAGGAAAAATAGGAAGGTGACTGCTCATGCCCATTGTTATCGATCCCTCTTGGTCATAGTGCAAAAGGAGGGTAACCGCTTTAAAAAAAAAAAAAAAAGAAAAACACACAAAAAACCCCACCCATAATTAATAATTTCCCAAATTCTACTGCTCAAACTAACTGACGATTTCATTTAAATAATGTTCGACAAGACCTTAATGAGTTACTGTCAGTCTTTGTGTCACAATAACAATGCCAGTAAGCACTACTTTAACCATGAAATGTTGAGGTCCCGAAAGCATAATTAAATCCAGTTATGATATTCGGGAAGAATTTCATTCACACTTCTGATCAAAGTCAGAAAAGGCTTGATTCTCAGACGTCTCGAAAAGTTGATCTTAAGGAATGACCCTGTGGTGTGGGGTTTGTTAAGAGTGACTTCCTGTCCCCGATCTGCTTAAAAAAATGGCCGGGTCGACAATGGTAAATGGACAATAATAAAACCTGCTCAATATTTATCAAGGCAAATCCTTAAGTGTGTAGTCAACACCGAGTTTGGCTAATCCACAGACTACGTCCGTCATTGTGACCTGAAATGGCACGATAGCCAATTAGGAAGCGACCTAAAGACGCAAATCGAGGAGCAACTGTAGGGTTGAGTATTTTCAAAACAGTCATTGAACACAATGAAAAGGAGTTTGCCAAAGCAATGTAGTTACAAGATAAACTAACAGCCTTGTATTTCACCTTCTTCTTCTGTCTCCCATAAAAGCCTTTCACTTGAAGACTGAGCTTTTTCTCCCCCCTCGTTGCCTTTTCAAATTCTTGTCTTTTTCTCTCACCATTGGTCCTTAAACTCTTCTTTGATTAAACTTAAAAGCGCTGGGAATACTTAGTAGTGTTTCGCTGGTTGCAATTCTCAACCAATTTACTTCACACTTTCACTGATTGCCTCCAGCACTGGGGGAACTAATTGCGCCTTGGATACACATTCACAGAAAAACTAATACTGATGTTCAACAATAGCATTTTTACCATTGGGTATGACAATCTGAGTTTGAATTGCGCAGCAGTTGAGATCATCACAAAAAAAAAAACAAAACAAAAAATCACACTTGAATCAACTGATATCATTGCCTGTGATATACTAACAAACGATTGTGCACATCAATGGCAAAACCAGGTGTGCTTATCAACTATTTTATCAGCCTCATTACACGATATTAGTCCAATGCCAATAAATATCCAAAACTAAACATTCAATAAATGTAGGCTAAGCAACTTTTATCACTCTAATACAGATGGATGTCCTTTACTAGACGTATCCTGTGTGCATAATCCATTTGAAACAAATACTGTAAATCCCTCAAAATACAAACCGCCTTTTTTCCCCCAGGGGAAAAAAAGTAATAACTGTAATTATACCACTTCATTGATGCCATTGTTCATATATGGACATTAAATAGTTAGTGAAACTGCTGATTCCGTTTAAACTATGTTGCTGACCAAAACAGCAGCATTTGACTCATGTGAATTAAAGTGTGGAGTTTTATCAGAAACAAGGTATCTGCGCTGTATTAAATCTAATCTTACGTTCTGTTCTCACATTTATGTGACAGGAAGCTACGTGACTTCTTTGTTACACCCAGTCTGCCTCATTTCACTACATTTCTCCATTGCAGTCTCTTATGTTAAGTATAAAGTCCAGTTTCACTTGATAGAAATAATCTGCATCTATAAGTCTATCTACCCTCTGATTTTACTCACTGCAGACACCAAGAGATAGCATTGAATGGACCTACGCACAATGGTTTCTGTGTGACAGTTGCATTTTATTTTTAAAAGGTGTCATCGCCGACTGGTTAGAGCGTCAGCCTCACAGTTCTGAGGACCCGGGTTCAATCCCCGGCCCCGCCTGTGTGGAGTTTGCATGTTCTCCCTGTGCCTGCGTGGGTTTTCTCCGGGCACTCCGGTTTCCTCCCACATCCCAAAAACATGCATTAATTGGAGACTCTAAATTGCCCATAGTGCGAATGGTTGTTTGTTTGTATGTGCCCTGCGATTGGCTGGCAACCAGTTCAGGGTGTACACCGCCTCCTGCCCGATGACAGCTGGGATAGGCTCCAGCACGCCCGTGACCCTAGTGACGAGAAGCGGCTCAGAAAATGGATGGATGGATGAAAGGTGTAATCAATATATTTTTGAGGTGGGCTAGTGAAACTACATGAGAATTCAGCCTCTGGCCTACCAGCTTGGAGAACCAGGCCAACAATGTTAGAAAATGCACAATATTGACTTGTGTCTCGTTAGAAGACTGAAAACAACTATTTCTGGATGTGACATATTTGAAAATTTCTCGCTTAATGCGACCCCTGACCTGTGTGTTTGATACAACGAACTGAATAGATCGTTGTATAATTAAATCATTACTATTTATTACACCATCAAATATTACTGCAGACCTCAGAGTGGCCTCATTAAAATGAGGTGGAATAACAATTCAACACATTTACAGTACTTCCTCTATGATGGCACTCATGACGTTGCTGCAATTTCTAGGTTACATGATCTTCACTTTCTTGTCGACTAACTTGCTTTTAGGGCATAGAATAGTCAAGCGAAGTTATGCCTTTCACCAATAAATTATGGCCTGCACTTGGTGTTGTCATGAGTGACCGCGAATACATGCGGTACCTTTGCAAGAAGCAAATGCAATGTTGAAAAAAGTGAACGAGACCTCGTTTCACACACGCTCTGTTTGCAATCAAGAAAGATTTCAATTTTAGCATGAAGATATTAAGGAGATATGATCATACAGCCTCTCGTTGGGATAAGTTAATGAGACTTCTGTGCTTTGGATGTTTAGAGGGGCCTCTGGGCCCATTTCTATTCTACTACATAATAATTATGTAATGTGTTCAGTTTAATTGCGACCTCTTATTTTAATTTGAATATTTTCACAATGGTATATTGATTTTAATTAACACCCTACAGGTCTGACACCCTCCCCTCCCAACAATAATTTCCTAGGCCCAAATCAACAGAGTAAACGTTAATCTAACAAATTCCAGCACTGAATGTTAGTTTGGTGATTTTTTTTTTTTTTTGGGGGGGGGGGGGGGCACGAATATGTTGTGTGTCTAAAAACTATTCTAAAAACGGTATTCTGATTAATATTGCATTTGTGGAATAAGAATTAAACCAATCTCAAGGTGCAGCCATGTTGGGCAATATCACCCTCTGCTGTCGACTGAAATTAACATCTCAAGTGCCCTCGCGCTTGCGTTGCGAACATCATGTGACCAAACCTGGAAACCAGGATGTGGGTTCCCTTTGTATGTTGCCATATCTAGCAGAACTATGGGTTGATGAAACGATGGTTTGAACAATATTCTAGCAAGTTTGGGTTCAAACCATCATGTGATCAACCGTTGAGCTAGTTATGGCAGCATACGCAGGGAGCTATGAGAGATGATTTGTTTTCAAATGCAAAGGATTAGGAGGGCGACTTTAGCGGTTCCACTGTCGTGATATGGCTTGCAAACATCTTGATAATAATAATATTTGATAATTGATAATATAACATAACTACAATGCAATTAATTGAACAAAGTAAGGCAAGTGTAGCAAAGGGAACGTGATTATGTTCTAGTATCAGGGTTGTCAAACTCAAATTCACAGTGGGCCAAAATTAAAAATTGGGACGAAGTCGCGGGCCAAAATCAATATTTAATGAAAAATCACTGCGATGTGCATGTTTCCCTTCCCTCCAGAAATGTAGCATTAAAGTTTATCATATGACAACAAACTTACATTTTGCTTAAACACTGAATCTAGAATAAACAAACTTTAATATTATAAACGCGAGAAATCAAATTTGCGATAAAAGACATCAGTGGTATTTATTTGCTGTTTTGTCTTTAAATAGATAACATGAATTCTTCTGTCTCTCCATCTTCTATTTATCTATCTCCAACTACCCCTCTTTTTGATGTAAATCTTTTTTCAAAGGGCAACAACAAAACAACCCAAAAAATAAGAATGTCCTTCAATAAAAAGTCAAACTTCAAACTATTAACAGTCCCTGCCGAGGAATTGATAAAGGGAATTAAAAAAAAAAACATGAATTCAATTATGTTGTATTCTTTGTTACAGCCACGTTGGTCCGCACACAACAAAACAGGTCTGTCTTTTACTTTAGTGAACAGATAATCTGCCTCCCACCTGTCTTGGAAGTTAACCGTTTTCCATCTTTCGTTTGGCCATTTTTTGGAAGGGGAAGTGTACATTTGCCCGAGGAGACCGGTAGCATAGTTGCTAACGACTGCAACAGAAAGGGAAGGGGCGCTCGCCGGTCTAGACTGATGGGCCAACACACTAGCAAAGTATTCTGGGATTTGTAATATTAGCGGCACATGTGGTAGTTACTGGCGGGCCAGCTCTAATACACATTTGATATGGCCAAATATAATTACATCGTGGCCCAAATTTGGCCCCTGGGCCTGAGTTTGACATATATGTTCTAGTTCAATCAATGAATCAGATCTGTAACTGCACACTAAAAGATATTGTGTACAAAAACAACTGTTGCTGCTATTTGTTTTGTTTTCTTTTTCTTTCATAGTGAATTGCCTTTGGGTAAACTTAAAGAACAGGCTGCTGAGTGACAAGTCTGCATGACTGTACGCTGTCGCCACTGTAGCATTAAACTGAGATGTCGAAAATTCCGGTCAGACGGCAGGACAGGTCATTCCCGCTGACTGATTGCAGTAAGTGCAAAATGTTGTGAATGCTGACAGGAAATGACTGCAACATTTCATTTTGAGATGCCGCTGGTAGGTTGGCTGGTCGGTGAAAAATCAGACACGGCTGGAATGTGCGTCAGAGAACATGTACAGTACGTGGCATGTGCGACTAGGAGTTCATGCGTTAGAGGAGAGGGGAACATTTGGTTAAGAGCAACTTTCTGTTTTATTGATTATCCTGATTTGTATCCTGGGCATCATGTTGAGCGAGTGGATTTTATTTATTTTTTGGTGTGTGGCATTTTTGGAGTAATTTCCTTAGTGTCTGAGATCCTGTTACCGTCCTTTCTCTGTTGTGTAGGGCAGCAGAGCCCCTGCCCCTCTGTTGCCAGGTCAACAATTTAAAAGCGTGACTGGCAGATTACAGATTTGTTGCGATTGACTTCGGGACAAAAATGGTTGTACACTATGAATTATCCCTAGCAACAGGTGGTTGTATAAACATCTGGCACTGGCATGGAAAGAGAAATGAGAAATAAAAGAAAATAATAATGCAAATCAGACAGCACAAGAGGAGCACTGGAGTTTTTCTTGTCTGAAGCCTGGATAAGAGGTTGGCTCCTGTTCACAAAACATCATCGGATCGAACGATCTTCAAACTTTTTGACCGAAGGGTAACCGGTTCGAATCCCGGCTACGACTGTCCGCATGTCGAAGTGTCCTTGGGCAAGACGCTGAACCCTAATTTGCTCCCAGTGGGCCTGGCAGCGCCTCGCATGGCAGCAGTCGCCCATTGGTGTATGAATGTGTGTGAGTGGGTGAATGTGAGGCTTTGTAAAGCGCCTTGGGCACCGGGATGGTGGAGATAAAGCGCTACATAAGTGCAGTCCATTTTACCATAGACCATTGTGTGTGTGTGTGTGTGCGCGCGCGTGTCAACTTACAGACAGAAAGGCAGCAAAAACAGCAGGGTCTCCTTGGTGGGACGGGCCGTGAAGTCTGGCAACGTCTGAATCACTTTGTTCATGACCATACGAAGGTAACACTGCAGCTGCTTCCGCCTCTCCTCCACAAACTTGGCATCCTTTAGACACACACAGCCGAGAGGTGGTTTGTAAGAAAAGGGCATGTGGGAAGATGCATTTCAAATCTGATGTGCAACTCTCATGAGCACAAAAGAGAAAGTACACAGTCCCACTCGGCCAAGTCTCATCGGGGAGCTTATGAAATAACACTAGTATGCACTATGCACAGAAAAGACATAAATGCATACCTGTAGAGGAATGCATCTCAAAATGTCATTCATTTCAGTAGTTCAGGTGTATTTATTTTATGATTTTGATGATTATACCTTACAGCTGGCCAAAATCTGGCTCTCTGGGAATCACTATAATAGACCACCACTTTCACTTTTACCATTGAACTACTGAACGAAATAAACTATTTCATGATATTCAAATATATTGAGATGCACACGTATATCAAAAGAATGTAATTAAAATTAGACTGAGTCAGCGCTGCAAGAAGCGGTGAAAAAAAAACATTCAGAGTTAAATACGGCACGTCATTTCACATCAAAATAATGTTTCACTAATACCGGTGTACATTTTTTGATTACTTTTACAGTATGCGAAGTTTTGTGTTTTAAAAGACAAATTGTGCTGACCTGAATTCACTATTAAATAAATGCATGAAACATTCATGCTTATTTTGCCGTTTGCTTGCTTATGCAGAAAGGAAACGAGCACATGTGCATCCAGAAGTCCTTCATGGTGAGAACCACTGCAGGCAGCGGCACGCAGCCACATGGCCTGTGCTAGCATGGCTAATCGTAGTCCAGCCAGGCTCAGAACAAAGCCTGGGCAACGGTCTGATTTACTGGGACAAACAGCCCTCGCAATGTTGAATTGAAATTGAAACTACTGCTTTTCTTTTGATCGTAAATCCAAATCCCAAGGACACTTCATTGAGCCGACTCAAAAGACGCTCTTCAAAGAACCGTTTGTTGTGCTGGGAATGTGGAACATGTATAAATGGTCAACCAAAAGGACCAAGAGACTTAAGTGGAATTAAACTTTCAGGTATTCACGGGAAAAGCATTGAGACAAAGTTTTGTTGAAAGTTAGTCATTAGGAACAATAATTTCATCAAAACTTCACAATGGAGTCAACAACTTTTCCATCCTTACTGGCGGATACACATGCAAGGAAAACACATTTGAAGTAAAACTAGAACTAGAACTCTGGCGCCAAGACTGAACTATTAAAAAAAGTGAGAAAAACAATGATATATTTGTGTCCATTTGTCCGACATGGTGAGCAGTAGGTTATGCCCTCCGCAATGTGCGCTTTGACAAAAATGAGGCAGTAGATGGCAATGAATAGCTTTAATTGTGTCCGTCATGGGTGCATTGGCCCTGCTATTGTGTCAAAGCTAAAAGATAAGCAGAGCTGCATTCAGTTGTGTTGGATAGCGGATGATCTTTAGCTAACAGTGTCAGTTTCTGATAACCATCCCATACACACGATGTAGTGTATGAACCGCTGTCTCCACAAGTGAATTTGTCTTTTTCTTTTTTTTTTCTTTAGGAACACTCCCATTTATTCCACAGTCTTGCCTCTGCTCCTGCAAGTCGAATACACTTGCTTGGCAGTCCCAGTTCCCTAGCTCAACCCCACGTAATCATGGTAAAGAATTCTGTACTCGCCATCGGCGCAGCAGTACACGGAGGCGGGCACTCTAAGCACTCACTTACGTACATGTGACGGGGGAGGCCTAGTTCAGTTAAAGTATGCAATAATGATTCAATTGTTTTCAATTGTGAATCAAAAATGCATTATGTGTCTCCCTTAACTATTGCTGGAGTAATCAGACTCGCTGTATTTGTCCCTAGATATAGCTTGGCACAACTAATGTTGTTTATATCACTAGCTGGTGTTTTGTGTCGCTGTACACAAGGATCCATCCAACATTTCAAATCCAAACCCATCAGGAAGTTGGTCAGAAAGACCGTGACAAAGTTTTGAGTATGATGTAGGTTCACTGTCAACACAAGTGAGAGTGGATACCGCCAGCTGAGGAAAGACCATACGAGTAGTGTAAATCTGATGTGTCAGATTAGGCTGTGCATGCCAGTGTGGGTTTCATGCTCTACCAACATATGATAGGACACCCTGACTCCTTTCATGGATGTCAGAGGAGTAATAACCCTAATGGACATTGTGACAGATTCATCGTCTCGTATAGAACGAGCGCAGCGGAAACCAGGTGCTGCTGCTTGTTTGCAGAGAGGGCAGGGCACAAATCAATGGTGCGCACTGATGCAGGTAGGACTTCAATGTCTCAACCTATCTGCTTAGATAACACAGCAACGGTAAGCGCTGCTCCTCCCTCGCTTCCTCCTGTCCTCCTGTGACAAAGCCCAAATCAGTCCATCATCATTTAAAGTGTAGGTGCCGGCATATATTAAACATGAAGGCGGAGCAGAGCTTCAAGAAAACATCTTAGGGCCTAATTCTGTCAGTGTACGCCTGCAACAGCAATCATCACACACATTAAGTCAGGACAGCTTGACATGTACGTCGCTCTCAACCTCTGGAAGACGTACAGTACGACGGAAACATGGTAAGACACTTTCACTTTCCACTTTATTATGTATATCTTTCTCGTATTGAGAGTATACAAAAGAACAACACATTTTGCTTGCTTTATTTTTTGCACGAGCAAAATTTGTCCGGTGTAAGAAATCCCTGCCTCAGTCAGCATGCGTTCATCCCACTACCTTGAAAACATGATTAAGGCTTCATTAAGCGCCGGCACTGCGCTGCGGGGTCAAATTCAAAATATGCCTAAAATGGCATTGATGTCCAATGTAGTAATATATTAAGCTTTTATTTTGAAGACAACTGGAGCGGCTGTCTTGACTTCAACTTTTCGGCTCGCCCGACCGCAATGAAAAGAAACAGGGAGTAATTCGGGACGGAAATCACAACTGTTGCGTTCTTTGCCGTTTGTGACCGTGCACGACTGACCAATAGTCAAGCAGAACAACAGAATCACTCTATTTGACGGGGATTTCCAAATGGAAAGGCGGTGCTTGCAGCCTAACATTATTCCCTTTTATGCATTAACTGTATTTGCCCGTATTAAGTTGCAATTTGTGATTTCACTTTGTAATGGCATATTTATTCAGTTAGCCCTTGGTAAAATAGAATCTTTTGGGGGTAGATTTGCTTTTAAAATTATTATGAATTATCATTTATTCTTATTTGAAGATTAATTTTGCACTGAAAACTAAAACATATTGTTTGTTGAAAATACAAATCCTCATCCGGGCCGTGGGTGCACTGGAGCCGATCCCAGCTGACTTGAGGCAAGAGGTGGTTTACACCCTGAACTGGTCGCTAGTCAATTGCAGGGCACTCGCTCTAAATTTTGGAGTCATCAGTTAAGCTAACATTGCATGTGTTGGGGATGTGGGAGGAACCCGAAGTAGCCAGAGAAGACCCCCGTAATCATGGGGAGAATATGAGACTCAAGAGGTCTTGAATCTAGATTTAAACCCAGAATCATTCAGAGAATTTAGATCTCAAGCCTGAATGAATTGTTACCATGTAATTACCGGCGTTCATTTGATATTTGCCTTTCCAAGCAGTTGCACGGATCTGGCTAATAAAGGGTCCAGCGAGTTCATATAGCGCGCTTATAGGGAGTGCATGTTGACTCACAAAAATATGCACCTAGTATAAACAGGGCCTTGAAATGGCCATGTAACAGGATATACAGTCAAGCACAGTGACACACACACAAACACATGATGCTGGATGTCACTTCAGAGAGAGGACAGATAAGCACAGATAAGCAGAAGAGGGGAGCTGTCAATGGAAGAGAAGCGCCAACGTAGTCACATATGCTCAGTGGATTTCCTGGCAGCTTTGCACCATTCAACTCTGGCAGAGTGGAGAAAAACACTCCTGATAGTACGTCTGAAGAACTTAATGTTGCCCGGCAACAAGACATTTCAGGCGGGAAAAGTGATAGTTCAGGAAACGAGTGGACTTTGATTGTCGACTGTGATAAAAGATTGCGGTTTCTTTCTCTTTTTGCAGATAGACAGGATGTCATGTGGAGGCGAGGCCCCAGGCGCAATGCAAAAGAGGAGCCGCCATCCTGGTCACCTCTTCAAACAGAAAAAAATCAACACAAGCGATGATTTGGACCCGAAAACAAAATGAGAGTCAGCATCAGGGCTGAGCATTCTCTTCTCTCCGACGCGCACGTCTCGGCTATGGATAAAACAACACAAGCAATTCAGAAATGATCATACAAGACCTTCGCAATGTCTCCTTGTCATAATTCAAAAAGCGTGAAAAATATAGATTGCATAATAAATGAAGACAACGTACTAAGACTGGTTAATAATTCACTTTGTAGCTTCTAATTAATTAATCAGGGTAGCCCTGGCACAAATGATGGTTGCGCGAGTGCACATTCGTTTTAGGGACTCAAAAGCTAAATAATGGTGATTTTTATTTCTAAACACATCGGGTACTTGAGAATGTATTCATTATTTGGTCAATAACCATTGGTAATTGCAATTACAACATTCCAACAAGCCTGCTGTTATCGTGTTTAAACAAGCCTTTATGTGGAGAATTTATGATTGAATCATGAGTGAGGAGCATGATTAACTGATCACTTTTGCAAGTTTCTGTAAACAGGATTAACCATAAAATGAAAATAACAGAAACATGAAGGCCTAAAGTGATTTGTATATTTTGAAACATGTTTTACTCTTGGATGACGATCCCCCAAAACTGCCGCCTGTTACGTTTTAAAAATGAATAAAAAGACGTACAAGAGGCAATTTGGGGGAAAATGTACTTTCTATTATTTGTAGACAAATAGTTGGTTGCCAAAAGTGGCTGTCCACCCATCAAGCATGAAATTAAACAACCATTTTTTATTTTTTTTTGTGTCTATGAGCGAGTCGATCTGCAATTTTGCTTCACTGTTACGTCAAGTACACGCAATTCATTTGCATTCTGGGTGCAGAGCGGTGAACCCGCATATATGAATTGCTAGATATGACACGCCCCTTTTGAGCTGCGTGCCTACGCCGCTGCTAAGCTAGGGAGGCCAAAGTCATAAGAGAATTCCATCCAAGCGTGGTAGTGTGCTTGACGGTTCGCAGTCGCCTGTTTAAATTTGGAGACCCTGGTCGTTATGGTAACGGAATCTGTACTCACTAATTATCCAGCTGCATGCGACACAGCACATGGGGTGACTCGCTTGCATGAGACAGGGAAGTTGACTTCATCAAGACAAGACACTGGGTGTGTTAAGAATACTACAATTCTTGATCCTTCAGGTGTTTTTCCAAAATTACATCACAGACGTTATTAAGACACCTGGGATCTGTTTTAAATTGTGAAGAAGAATGCATCCTATTTCTCCTTTAAAAGACAATTTTGAAAGAATGTCATCCCCCTAACTGGGTGCAATGGGACCACTGACATAGGTAATGGAACCATATCAGGGCAATAAAACAGGATTTTCACTGCGCCCCTTAGTGGCATTTGCTATCAATAAGCCACCATTAATATGATCCGTGATATCCGTGATATAAGTCATCAGGCACAGTTTCACAAAAGGTCCTTCCCTATTCACTTAGCTGCTATTACTACAATAACGCCAACACATGCTCTCGGATTTGGCTATTACCAGGCACCGATGAGAACGGCACGCTATTTGTTCAAATTATCATTCATCTCGGGAAGGCTCTGCACACTTTGGTAGAGACAAAACGTGACAGCGGTGTTGGGAGCATGCACGACATCCAAACGTGTGTGACATGATGGTTTGAACTCAAACTTGCTAAATTTAATGTTGCATTTATGGCGGGTGTCTTTGGAGAAACGCTAAATACATGCATATCATTTGTTTATACAAACATGATGTGATATATGTAAATACGAACAAAGCCTAAACATCTGATATTGTCATCTTTGGTAGCTCTTGAAGACATCTTGTGTTAAACAAAAAGACATTAGACATTTATTTAAATGTCCCGGTCTCCTGCTACAGGGTTCTGCCTTTTACCCGACCAGAATGAAGTGCTTGGACCTGTTTTCCCGAATGCGGAGGTCGGTTGCGCATATACCCTAAATTGTGGTTAAAGTTGAGAACCCCCTGTAGGTGGCTTTATTATATTGTCTGTACTGCAGGATTTGGTTGGAATCGATCCCACGCTAGCTGTACAAAAGTCAGTTCTGTGAACCTCTAGGACTGAAGATAGTAATTACTGCAGAGGTAATCTAACCTTGGGAACACTCAACCTGTTTCCCAGCCCAAACCCCTGACATATTAGCTAGTTATGAGTAGTCAAGGAAGTTAGTGTAGCAGGGTGTGTGTGTATAAAGCATCTGCATTGTTCACTTACACAGCTGGAGAGTCTGGCCTCAAGCACCGGGAGACTCAGGGATAGTACATTATTAGTTCATTAACAGCAATAGAGATGCACAAATGAGGCGAAAGGGCCCGATGGTGACAAATTGCACAAGGGGCCACTGAAACACGGGCCAGAGGTCAATTTGACTCCCAGCGAGGCAATTCATTTTCCCCTTAATTACACAGAATACAGCTGATGTGGATAGTGCACTGTTAACTATTCAAAATAATGTTACTGTCTAAGTGAAGGACATTCGGAGGACCGGATGGTGAAGCAGGCGTTTGCAAAAAGAGGCTCGAAGCATAAACAGTAGTAAACTTAAGCGCAGAGTACCAATCAATGCTGCAAGAACAACACTGATTACAAAATACTGTATAACTCTCAAGACATATTGAACTCCCCCCCCCAAAGAAAATCACACAAATCTTGTTAGAATTTTGCCTCACTTCAATGTTTGCTAAGCTGTGAACATCAACTCATGTTGCACATGCAAGAATCATAAAACAAAAGCTTGCTTGGAGATGCAACTGATTTGACCTGATCGAATTTAAACCTCAAAGGGCCTCTTGCCTGGCCCACATTATGTGGTTTTCCATACCATAGCAGTTTTATTGATTAATCTTGGTGAAATTGCAGTAACATCGATCCTTTGAGATGTCCATGGTTCCGACCCCAGTGGAGCAAAAGGAATAATCTTACATTATGAAACTGGGCTGGTATTAATTACACTGGGCAAAGCTCCAAAAGCAAAAGAGGACGATGACACTTTCAGAGGCCTCTACTCACAAGCGTTTTTTTAACTTCTTAACCAATTTCAAAATTATAAGAGACCCCACACAGGAAAGTATGCTTACTGCTCTTAAAGTGTGTGATGTACTCGACATGACCAACATATCACATCACACACACATAACACCGACAATTGTGAGTCGCTGGCTGCCCCTTCACCAGATGTTTGTAGTACCAAGACTGATCTGCAGGGTACTACAGCTCATCTATTAAAAGTACAAAGAAGAAGAAAGAATAGCTATAGAATTAGAAATAAAAGAAACTTAGGGTAAAGTTTAGCTTATGTGGTAACTACATTGCAGTTGCAAATGATTGTACTTAGAATTGTTATTTTGATTGTGGTGAATGACTTGTGAGACACGTTATACAGACACTCAACAAAACCAATTGCTCATCTACTTGTGGGATATTCAGGTCAGTTCCTAATTGGCTATCATTCCGTTCCACATGTGTGGCTAAGCTTGTGATTGCAAATCGTGAATAGGTTAAACATTTACTATTGTCGTCCTCGACTGTTTTCTGTGCAGATCAGGGAGGGGGGGAAAAAACACCCTTAAGCTATTGCAACTGCCTATTGAAAGAGAGAAAAAAAAGTTTGGACATTTGGCTGATTTCAAATTGGTTAAATAGTAAAGCATTGAGAAAAATTCAATGACCATCACATTTTGAGTTGAAGGTTGTAGTCAGATGCAGTGGAATATTGCCAGAATCACCTTCGTGTAACCTGAAAACAAGTAAATGGCAGCATTTAATGCAAAGGACTACATTTAAATGTTATGGTGAACAAATGCTAATTCACAGCCACCAAAGGTTTCAATTGAATTCATAGAAAAAGAAGCCCAATTCCAGTATAAATATTGTTGGCTGAGTAAAGCTCTAAAAAAGGTCTGTAGATGGGCATGGGCAGAATATCTGCTTTCGAGACGTTGCTATTGACTATTTTGGTACCGATTTGTCTCATGACTCAGCGATACGCATTGGACTACAATTGTTTGAGAAATATCTATCAATCAATATTTTGAATGAATACTTTTTGGATTACTTATCATTATATACAAGTTTTATCTACAATGTAGTTGTTTTATTATTTATTTATTTGTGTTGGAGCTCAACGTCCCATAGTTGTCCTCATGCTGTTCTTTAGACTCATCCAAACCAATGGGAATATCATAAATAATAAAAGTGTATAAATGAATGGCCAATCCGTAATCACATCCCCTAATGCGCTTCATGCCAATGTTGTTGCTTGGAACCCGTGATTGACGTGGTGTGTCCTACACTTAAGCCCTCAACCACTTCATGATTCATCCCCTTCCCAATAAGTTCCCAATGAGTCCTCACACTGCACAAGGCGGGAGATTAACGGAAGAGTCGGCTCGCAGGGCAGACGCCTGTAAAGTGTTAGTGCAGATAAGCTCGAAAATGGGTGTGTGTACGTGCGTGCGTATTCATAAGTTAGATGTTACCTGTGTCAGGTGTACGACACGTTTCCTTAGTATGCGGTGTGTCTTTATCCATGACAGGTGCTCCTTGACAACTTTAGCTTTGTAGCGCCTAGGCTGTCAGTCATCTTGTGGCGTGTGTGTGTGTGTGTGTGTTAACAGGCATGATGAAAGAGTGAGAACACTGGGCATGTAATGGAGTTAGCAAGGATGTGTGTTTTTATAGCTGCCTGATCCACATTGACGGATGCATACTGTATCCTCACTCAGGCAAACCAAAGAGCAGATAAAAGAACTTGGGAGCTTTCCCCTCTCGCTGGCCTGACCATTACATTTCGAAGTTATTAGATCGTCATAATCATGTGAGACCCTGCGGGTGTGCGTATGCAAACACGTTATACAGTAGCATTAGTGAAAGTGAGAAAGCACCAGCAATAAGCAAAAGGGAAAACACTAAGGGTACTGTACATCATCATAACAAAATGAATGTGCGTTTTGCATGTTTTGTTGTCTTTGTTTTTTTTAAATGCGTCATCTTCCAAAATCAACAATATTATTTGGAGATCTAAGCTTTGTACAGGATATTTTGTTGAAGGGCGGCAAGATCAGTGGGGATCAAGGGAAACAAAATTTGAGGGCTGGCGTACTGTGCAAGGACAAAAGTGTCAGGACACAAAGGGATTTCAAAGATGGTTGAGACACCAGAAGGGCACTTTGCTTGAGTTTGGGGAAAAAAAAGTGACAAGAGTGATTAATTTTTCAAATCTGTAGTCCGTGAGCAATTTGCTTCAACGGGGTATTTACTTTGAATAATGTAATTAGTAGCGCTCATGATTAAATAATTGTCAAAGTGATCCTCAGATGGCATCATTTCAGAAAATTATGCCAAGAATTGCTTAAAAGGCTTTAGTAGAATAATCGAATTGTCTTTAGAAATGCAAATTTAAATAAGACAAAAGAAAACTCCTGTTTGCTGAACGACGGCCATAGTACTTTGGGGATACATTCCAAATATAAAACATTTTTATATTTGTTCGATTTTTATACTGCCTTTGATAAGGCAAACAATTTATTACTACTACTACTACAAATAATAATAATAATAATGCCCCTCCTGTGTGGAGTTTGGAGAGGAAATGGGGGGTGCACAAAGTGGTAAAACTTAAGGCTATAATAGCTGACTGAAAAGCAGTCTGTGTTGAATCATTTAAGCCTTCTGGGAAATAAACTGCTGTTTGATACACGGGGGATGAGGAGGTGGGACAAATAGTTGCTGTGGCAGTGGGGGAGTGTATTTGTAAAAGCACTGAAGCGTTTTCAAAAAAGAGAAATGCAAACTGTGTAGGTGAGGAAAAGAGACCTATTGGGGCTTGTAAAATTGTCTTAAATCAAAATAAAAGAGAAGTTCAAAGCCTGTGGCAACAAAAGGAGAGGTGATTTATACAGCATGTGGACTCTGATGCAAAATAGCGGCAGGAGGGGGAGGAGGAGGAGCAGGAGGAAGGTTTACCAAGAAAAGACGTACACAGAAAAAGGGAAAAACAAAATGTGCAGCTAGTCAATCACAGGGCAATTTGTGAAAGCTAGCTTTGTGAAACACTACAATATAACTGGAAATGTTATTCTCCTCTCCGGAAGCAAGCCCCATTGGCCACCAGCATGTATTGCCTTAATGCATTGAATATTTTTGTCCACTGGCGCAATGACAAAAACTGACGTATTCTCCTCTCCAGAGGCACGCAGGACTCCTGCTTTGAAACGCGGGCCCGAGAGTGATGAATGCGCGTCGGCTTTTCTCTGCCATGATCGCTGACTTCCAGGAGATGCCACAAAACCAATAATTGACACAAACCACCAGTGTAATGGGCTTTAGGGGGGCTTTCAAGGACAAAAGTACAGCGGCGGTCTCGGCCACTGCATAAACCTTTGCACTTCCACACACGCTCACCCGGACGCATGTATGCAACACACAGCGGGCAGGCTTGCTTATCGCAATCGGTTTAGGTTTCCAGCCATGAAAGTGCAGAGTCTTTGAAGGCGGCAAGCTTGACCACAGCTTTTGGCCATGGCAGCTTCAAACCTGACCGACCAAAGCATCCAGGTCAGAACCAAATTAAGTTTGGTGACAAGGGAGGACAGCATGAAAAGGCTGCTGACAGGGAGGACCATGTGGACCTCAGGCTGTAACTGTACCCATGAAGAGAGTGTGTGCATGTGTGTGCGTCCAAATACTGCAAATAACTCTTAAAAACCTGGATAAATCCCATTTAATGACTGCTTACTTTGTATTGCAGTGTGTACACTTTTTATAGACTGTCATTGTTTAATGACCTCAACTTACAACAGACATAATAAGTGGGTAAATAAACAGTAAAGAATTACTTCAATGTGAGCCATTGGTTACACTTAATGTAGTAAAAAAAAAACAATGTTCCCATTGGACATTCTCGTTGTCATCGCTTATTATACTGTATTTCTTTTTTTTTTTTTTAAGTGAAAAACAAACTGTGTGTAGTGTAGTGCGTGTAAATGTACACGTGCACTTAGGGTGCTTTTTCCCCCCGAAATCAAACCACATCCAAGCCATGTAGCCTTTGTCTAGTTTCAAAGTTTGTGATATGTTTCAACCAGTGGTGTACAAACAGGGCATTCGAAGCCTTCTCTTCTGGCCTAAATACTATCAAAAGCACCTGACCTATATTAACAACTTACATAAAATTGTATTCATTTATTTCCAATAGTCTATTGTTTTCATTTCATAGCATGTGTCTTGGCTGTGCAGCTTCCAGTCATTTGTGGGGTCTTTTATTTATTTTTTTTGTTCAATCAGATTTCAGCTTCTATGTGTTGCCATATCAATGTAATCTGCCCAGGGCCCTACACACAATAGCAATGGCTGTTTCTTTTTTCCAGATTTCAGATTCCCCACTCTCCGCCTTCATGAAGGCTCTGAGTGAGCTTGGCATTTTTCCATCCTCGGATTGGCTACTCGATTGGGATTAATACATTATATGCAGACAGTGAATTGACAGATGTCGGACAATATTAAAAATGTATTTTCAAGGTGGAATTTTCAGGGACAACTGGACATTGTGAAGATAGGTCGGACAACACTGTAGCTGGCGGTCTTGTTCAACCCGGTAAAGGATTTATTCTACACTTTCAGAGCGGCAACAATTAGGTAGCTAGCCATAACTATAACCACCAGATAGCAAAAGAGAATTGGATTTTGTCTATGAATAATAAGCATCTCTGATGAGTATGATGTATTTTAGGTTTTGGTCATGTTCTTATATACAATAAATAATGATTGTAGACTGCTATACTGTAGTGTACTGTAGAGCTGTGGGGTTGAATGTTGTAATGGAAGATACAGGTAAAACTGTGTTTCTTTCTTTTATAATAATGGTATTCATACCCAAATACAGGAAATGCCTCTGTCTTGCTGTACTGCCACGCATAGTGTGTATGTATATTACAGTACTTTGAGACGTGATAGTGGTGGTATTAAGAC